>NC_136063.1:851171697-851324197 GCF_964261635.1 Lissotriton helveticus
TTCACACGGTTAAATTACAATCCGTTATACGAAGGTTTATATAGAAAGGAACAGAGCGCATGCTAGAAGCATAATGTGCGTGTGTAATGCAGTAGCAGAAACCTGTGTACATGTACACTTAGTAACGAGCTCACTACAGTGCCCTAAAAGCCAACACCACGTTTTTGTAGGGCAGCGCTGTTCGCTAGCTCAGGCCTACAGCATGGTACAGCAGGTCCTGAAAATGAGACAGATGTGGCTGAATGAGGTCAGAGATCACATCATTACGCAGGGCAACATCGCTTTTGCATACTTGCACACTAAGGGTGATGCACCGCACCCCTCCCGCAGCATCACGCTCAACAGGTGTCTATAGGGCAGCGCTGTCCGCTGGCTCAGGCCTACAGTACGGTACAGTAAGTCTTTAAAATGAGACAGAGATGAGACTGAATCAGGTCAGAGATCACATAATTATGCACAGCAACATCGTTGTTCACACCTGCACAGCCAGGGTGATGCCCCCCACCGTCCCGCCGCACAGCGCTCAATTGGAGGCCTTGTGCAGCCAGGCCGCTCTGTTTACCTGCTGTCATTGTTGTGTGATCAAACACTACGGGCAGCACTGCTCAAAATTCAGGTGGAGTGATGATTGCAGGATGGTGTACACCTCATGGATCCCTTTCGTAGACGACGGGAAGTAGGGCTCACAATTTAGAGCCTGTGTTAATTGCCAGCATGGTGTACACCTCATAGATCCCTTTTTTTTATTGCGCATTGTGATATGCGAGGTGGATGCAGCCATATCACCTGAGGCAGTATGGAAGAAGAGGGATGCGCGTCGTCATGGTTATCCTATTTACACGTATGCAAAGTGGGCTGGACCTATGTATGCCAGGCCAGCGTAGGGGTGTGAATATTTATTCCGGAGACCTGAGCGTTGTTCAGTTCCTGTCTGGCTAGGAAGTGTACTTATGTGTGTTTTTTTTGTAGTTTTGACCTCGCAGAGTGTGCAATTTACATTAGGGTGGCATGTGTCGGGAGGGCGGTAACTATCATTAATGAGATGGTGTTTGAAAATATTGAATTGTGAACATTACATATTGTTGTCAAAGGTTGTGGATATGCGCAGACATGCATGTCAATGGTGTGCGCTATTATTGAAAGTGTTGCTATCGCGAAGCGTACACATGTGAATGTGGTTGAATGGAGGGAGGATCAGCAGTGAGGCTAAGTCATACACAGTGATAACATTCATTACCGTCAAGGAATGAATGTCAAATGTGAATCTGAATGTCTCACATATAACACATTAGTATATTGGTGAAGCCTGATAACAGAGCGTACAGCAAAAGAAATCTACACATTGCTGTTTACTGCTTGTCAAATGTGATCTAGGATGTGCACTCTGCCTGTGGCTCCAGATACTTCTTAGAGCCATGAATACCTAGGCTGAAAGGGAGCACAATAATGTGCACACACACACACCAGGGGCATCGTGTAACACATATTTATTTTTTAATGGAACGTTTGAGATGCATGGCAATCACACGTGAAAGGCTAATGTACAGACCATGAATATTGGTCAAGATGATCGTTGCATGTTGTGTGTAGTATAAGATATGTGTACACAGCAAAAAATACTTTTTCAAAAACAGCTCTCTATGCAGAAGAGGTGTCTCTCATCAAACGCTGTAGAGAGAATGAGTAAAATGGATGGGGCCGCCCAACTGTTACAATGGGAAATGTTATGAAGCAATCAAATGCTTTTTTTTAAGATCACATGGCAATCGCGCACCGAGCACGCAAGGAGGCAGCACCCGATGTGATTTTGACAAAATATATTTATCATAGTTTAGTACAGTTAGAAATATATAAATGTTTGAAATATTTTAGATTATCGCTTGCACTCATATACTGTTTAAAGTTATTAAGACATACTTTTGAGACAAAAAAAAGAGGGAATGGCACTACACCATATGTCTGTGACATAACACAGGGCCTGGCAGCGTTTACTTGTCGCATATGCAACGCGCAGCGGGCGCGACCCCATACGTACATGACGCAATGCGTGGCTTGGTACTGTGTACCCGTCGGATACCAAAGTAGCAGCTGGGGTGACTTCATGCGTATATGATGTTATGCGGGATGCAGGGCCATGAAGTCGTCGGATACGAAATGCGCATCATTTACGAGTTTAGAAATATGGCAGATAGGAGCTTAGTACGCTACCGGTATAGGAGTGCAGTTTTCTCCGAGAAAAAAAATATATATACAAATTTTTTGGGAAGATATAAAACATTACACTTTTTTAAAGTTAAAAAAAGAAGTATAATAGAGTTGCACAATATTAAAAAAAAATTTGAAAAAATATAGGTTTTAGAAACATTAAAATATGACATTGACATTTTAAAAAAATCAGAAATTCACTGAAAAAACCATAGGTTTTAGGCACGTTATAGTTAGGAATTAGCATTTAAAAAACCTTAGAAATTCACTGAAAACACCATAGGTTTCAAGGACGTTATAGTTAGTTGAACATTTGACTCATATAAAACCAGAGAAATTCGCCTGTTATATTTAGTTGAGCTAACTATAACTTGCGCGCCTGCAATGCACTGCTGATGATGTCACATATTACATCACCCATGACATGGTCAGTGACATCACTGATGACCTCACTGATGACATCTCAAATCTGGTTTTATATGAGTCAAATGTTCAACTAACTGTAACGTCCCTGAAACCATTGCTTTTTTTTAGTGAATTTCTAAGGTTTTTTAAATGCTAATTCCTAACTATAATGTGCCTAAAACCTATGTTTTTTCAGTGAATATATATATATATATATTCATTGAAAAAACCATAGGTTTCACACACGTTATAGTTAGGAATTAGCATTTAATAAAAAAAACATGCAAATTCATTGAAAAAACCCTAGTTTTCACACGTTATAGTTAGCTGAACATTTCTCTCATACAAAACCTTTGAAATTCCTCCGTTATAGTTAGCTCAGCTGAATATAACTTGCGCGCCCGCAATGCACTGCTGATGACGTCACATATAACATCACTCATGACATGGTCAGTGACATCACTCATGACATCACTCATGACATCTCAAATGACATCACTGATGACATCATCCACTGAATGTGTGTCTTTCAGAAAAATAAATATTTTATATATGTATATCTAAAGGTCGATGGAAGAATAAATGGGTAAATAAGTGTCTAAATGGATGTTTTCTTTGTAAATTTCATTGTATAACTGACTTATTAAGTGTATCTTAGTGAATACATGTATTTGCGAGTAATGTTTAAATATGTAAATATCTGTATCAGTGTCTCACTTTGTGTATAAGTGGCTGCATGGGTTGGTGAGTAGCTACACGAGTGTCTATATGGGTTATTAGTTGGTTTTTTGAGTATCAGAATGAGTGTCTGTATGGTTTGGTGGCGGGTATTACTTAGGGCACAGATGCATGAATGACTGACTCACTGTTTGTATGTGTTTTGAAGACAGCATGTGTGCAGGACTGCATGGGTGGATGAATGTGTGTATGGGTGTGCTAGTGAGTGAATGACTGCCTCAATAGAGTCTTTATGAGTAAGTACATATGTTTGAAACATGTGTGAGTATCGATGTATATAAGTAAGGATATATGACAGTGACACTTTCAAAAAGTTCCTGTATAAATAAGTATGTGTTTCTATCACTGATTGTTTAAGAGAGTAAGTATGCGTGCGTTTCTGTAAAAGTAAGTGTAGTGGTGTGTGTATAGCTGTATATGCAAACAAATGGAAGTTTATTTGCATATGTGAGTATGTGTGTGAGTAACTGTATGAATGAGTGTCGGTGTGTAACAGTATTTATAAGTATATGAGTACATATGATGAGTGAGTACATGTATAAGTGACTATATAGAACTGTTGGTGAATGAGGTCATGGGTATGTAGATGGCGGAATTACTGAATAAGTTCTTGGTAAGTGGTATTGGTATCTCCATTTTTTTTTTTTTTTTTACTTTCTATTTCTGAAGGTGTGTATCAAAGGATATATTACGCCAAAAAGAGGTCTGCCATTCTTTCACAAGGTTGATATCATCAGAAATGTTCAGCTAACTATAACGTGTGAAAACTAGGGTTTTTTCAATGAATTTGCATGGTTTATTAAATGCTAATTCCTAACTATAACGTTTGAGAAACCTGTGGATTTTTCAATGAATTTGCAAGGTTTTTCAAATGCTAATTCCTAACTATACTGTGTGTGAAACCTATAGTTTTTTCAGTGAATTTCAAAGGTTTTGTAAATGATAAGTTATAAATGTATTCATTATTATGTCTTTCTTTTTACACTAATTTCATATATTTTTAATATAAATATGTATATGTATTTAAACATTTAGATTATTTTTCATATTCTTATTAAAAAATAATAACAAAACTAAATTGCAAAGGAATTTTGGGATTAATTATTGCTTTACTTCGGTTGCAAGTATAACACAACTCCAGCAATGCTCTGGGGCCCTCTGCTCACAAAGCTGTATCAATCCTTACACCTGCTTCAAGCATGTGCAAGGTTTTGACGCAGCATAAGCTCAAAAGTGACTGAATGAAATGTTATACATTTCACTCAGTCACTTTTAGGAGGCGTTGCTGCACCCCCTTCTGTACAGGAAAGCCACTTCTGGCACAGGGCTTTACAATGTAATGCACCCTCCAGATGCGTCACATTGTTAATAGCACACACCATGGCACATCTTTTGCACCACCACTGTGTCACAAAAGTGACGCAATGGCTGTGTAAAAGAGGCACAAGGGGATTGTAAATCCGCCCCTAACACATACAAATTCACCCAGGTAGTTTCGCCAGCAGCGCAAATTGAAGCATTGACTTCTAACATATTTATGTACATATGTTACATTCAAGTGCTTCGCACATACTACAGTATACTATAGGTAAACACCTTATAGATTTGTGTTGTAGCACTTCCTTATAGCTCTGTACTTTCACATTCTCCTACACTAGTAATATATTCATTCATTCATTTATGAACTACACATTCATTCTGACAAACTTTTACAACCTAACATAGAAATATAGTTCTTTCTTTGACCAGTGAAGGTACTTCTAAAAAGAACAGTTTTTTTTTGTTTTGTATTTTTTTTGTGTTTTCTCAACAAAATCCAAGTGGAACAAATGAATGAAAAAAAGAACAACTAATGTCAAGGACAGCAACGATCCTGTATCCTTCGTTTTATCAGGTCGATAGACTGTTCCCCATAACACAAAAGTTTATCGCAATAAATGCAAAGAAATTTAACTTTAGCAAAGTCAGAATCAATATGTGGGTGTGGACTGCTTGCTGAAAATATTGCTGCCGCAGTTGATGTGCTTGGTGTAGCAGCAGGTGGGTTCTCGTGCAACCTCCGTCTTTCAGCTCGAGCAAAGTTCTTGGGGGGAAAGTTCTTCACGTGTCGCACCATATTTGCTGTGCCAAAGGAGTATTTTTTTACATGGATCACCCCTTGAAAGAGTTGTTTGCCAAATTTTACCGGTTACTTTTGCAGCATTAACCTTTTTTTGACCTTCTGGAAAAGTGAAAAACATCAAAATTAGAGCTTATTTCCTCTTCTTTGGAGATTCTTCAGGAATGAAATCTCCCTCTGAAGAACTGCTGGAAGATGACTCCATTGCTCTTGCTATGGTGATCTTCCTTCTATTTGAGAAGATTCTCTCAACAAATGCTTCTTCTTAGAAAGTCAAAGTCGAATAATTATAATGGTACGTAACTTTCAACACTCGCAATAGGAAAAGTTACGAACCAATTAAATCTCTACTTTTAAAGTCACATGGCTTTGCGTACGCTTATGATGCGCTTGCGCAGCTCTTTCAATACGAGTACGCATGATCTTCTACCGCGATTTGTGTAATTCTTTTTAAAAGTAATATAGGATAATTAAAAGAACCGAATCAGGTATCAGAGCGCTTTACATAGTACAAGTTACGTTTTTACATGAAGACACACACTTTCATTTTTAGACACGGGGAGATTAAGTGATTTGCCCAGAATCACAGGAGGTTTTTGGCGTTGTTACAGGGACTCGAACCCAGATCCCCAGGTCCGAGGTTGAGCGCCTTAGCCGTTAGGCCAACTCCTCTCCCCAGCATTAAATACATACATGTTTTAAACCAAGTAGAAACATTGCCCCCTTTCGCGTACAGAACGCCGTACATGACGTCACACCGAAGCTTTAATGCAACGCGTAACGTCAAAGCATATTCGTACCGTATACGCGGGTACACGCTGAGTATAATAAGCAGTACAAACTATGGTGCGATCACCCTCTCAGTGACAAATCAGAGCTCAGGGCACGCTAAGAAGAACGATTAGAAGTGCTGACTCATTGCAGATCCGATTCTGGGCCTGCCTCTGCGTACATTATAACACCGCCCCATCTCTCTCTGTTGTTAATTGTTGGTGCACACACTCATACTTGCACATGCGCGGTGCACGCCTGCCCACACTACCCACATGCCACCACCAAGCATGCTTGCTATCATTTAGCCTGGAAACCAATACATTAGCCAATGTGATGTTCCCCAGGGCCATCATTCTTATAGACCGTGAAAACTCTACCAATGACTGCCCTGGGCTGGGTTTGGTCAGCCCCCGCGGTTCCCATATAATGCGGGCACTGATGTGAGCACGCTCTCTTTTGCCTGCCTGTGCTGCGATGACAGACAGACTGTCGAAAACACTCCAAACTCAGCAAAACCGCAGCCTTTTAAGACACAACAAAAGACGACAGAAACAAAGTTAAGAGAAGACGTCACAACGTCAGCCTCCACTGTAAATTGTATATGCATAATACTATTTTTTTATCCTTCATATGGCTTTCCTACCCCTTAAATTGTACTTACATAATTGAAATATTTCTTTCTAAGTCACGAGGTCCTATACACCTTTAATCTGAAAAATTGTGCGTGCATAAATTTCTGTGTCGTATTTCTGTACTACGCCACGTGCTTAGGCCTCTATTATTATTAATTGTGCGTCCATGATAGTATTTTTTTTTCTGCGTCACGAGGCCGTCCCAGGCCTTTATTAACTTATTGATCTTCCTTTGTTTGCTGGAGCTGCAACAGTCTTAACTACGGAATATTAAGAACCCACATTAAAATTCACTTTTGATGGTAGTTACGCAACTCAGATTAAGATGACTAATCAAAACGTCCTTTTGTTTCCTTCAGCAAACATCCTTCAGAAGCAACCATGGCCTATCGAGCAACAGCAATAGAACTCTCTGCAACTTATTGAAAATACTTTGACGTATAGAAGCAGAGTTCAAGTCGAGTGGTGAACTCGGTGGCCGCACTCTTTCTACAAGGTAAGCACAGCAGCCTAGATCTACAAAGCCTTCATAGCAATGCATTAGAAATAAGTCGCCATAACAGGCGTCAGTAACGCAGTAGGTACTTCCATTTAGACACCACTTGAATGCAACACTATAACAGAACAGGAATATACGAGTCACACTGCACACGTAAAACTGTAGAGTTACCACAACTTGTAATGCTTCAGCTCATTTACTCACATCTAAATAATTCTAAACTCTAATTTTCTTTTTTCTTTTGCAGATTACCAATCGGACACATTTTGGAATCCATTTCACAATTTCTTTATAACATTGTTTAACTTATTTTGTCAGTTCTAATATAGTTATAATTGAGTTTTGTTTATATTTATTGTTTAATAAAAGTTAATTGAGTTTTATTTATATTTATTGTTTAATAAAAGTTAATAAAAAAACTACATACTTCTTTTATTTTGTGGGGGAGGGGTATGACAGTCCACAATAAAAATAATGTTGAAATACTATAGTAAGATATTCAAGACTAGGATTGAAAACTACTGAGTTCTAACTAACTGATATAATAAATACAACGGTGAGAAACTACTAAAATGGCGGTGGACGGAGTATGTAATCAACGTTTGGCGCCTCGGCACTACCTTTCAAATAAATATATAAAAAATATGACTATTAATACTGTACAGAAGTGCAGCACCGGATGAATCACACAAACCGGGAAAAGAAAGCGACAGATTTACTAACTGATATAAAGAAAGGTTTGCTTGTTGAACTTGAAGAAAAAAACGTAAACTTCGAAACGACGCTGAGCATGTGAAGAGAGTACAACTGCTACACCAAAAAAAAGGAAAGCTTTACATACAAAAGGCAATACATTATTGCCACTTTTATCGACAGGAAACTGCCGATAAAGCAGCGATAATGTGCTTGATAATAGGCCCTTGTAACTTCCCATAGCAGCCCTGGTTCTGATCCTAACCTAGGCTGCTATGGTTATTCACAAGTACATATTATCAAGCCCATTATCTCTGCTTTATCTGCAGTTTCCTGCCAATAAATGCGACGATAATGTATCGCCTTTTGTTGACAATATAGACCGTTGCTCTTTTTTTTGACCAGTAAACTAAGATGCATATTATCAAGGACCGGTGTTAAAATTTTCACAGTTTTATTGGCAAGAAACTGCTCATAAAACGGCGATAATGAGCTTCATATTACGAACATGTTATTTCCCATAGAACCCCATGTTAGCACCAGAACATAGGCTTCTATGGGAATTAACAAGGACGTATTATCAAGCCCACCCTCCCAACATTAATAAAAAACTCCAGACAATACAGATACCCGGAGCTGGAAGGTCATTTTAGATATCACTGCCCCAGAAAGGTGGCGTTCCCCTTGACGTGTATGGGGACAGAAAGAGAGAGCTCAAAACATATATTTTTTTTAAAAAGACCCGAAGGGTGCCGCTCTCCGAGACTGCGGGGAGTAGGACCGTAACCTCCCCCCGACGCATACTTCAAAATAAAACCAGAAGAGTGCCGTTCCCCAGTTCTCAGGGCACCTTACAAGCCCCCATTATGCAGAAAATTGCCCCCGTAATTTACCCCCGGGACCTAATGAATAAAAACTGCCCCCGTAATTTAACCCCCCGGGACCTAATGAATAAAACTGACTTCTTATTTTTTTCACCTATCCACTGCGTACAAGTACTGCACGAGTACCCCGCCATTTTTTATTTTTTTTAAATAAAAATTGAGCCTAAAGATCCATGTACCACCCCCTGACCAAGACTATAGGCTCAGAATGTTTCTACCCTGCCCCCTTTCCTTATTTCTCAACTTTGTTTTACTCTTTTCTTGTGACTCTGCTCTTCCGACAAACAACATGGCTGCCAATACTTCCTGGTTTGGAGTATTGACAGCCAATCAGCATGCAGCTCCTGCTGGTAATTGTAGGTATTAACATACGCGTACGCCGCGATTTTTCTTTAAAAAAATAAAAATAAAATATAGAGCCTAAACATCCATATACCACCCCCTAAGCAAGCCTAGAGGGTCAGAATATCTCTACCCTATCCCCTTCCCTTATTTCTCAACTTTGTTTTACTGTTTTCTTGTGACACGGTTCTAGCGAGGCACAAGATGGCCGCCAACACTTCCTGGTTTCGAGTGTTGACAGACGGTTCACAGACAATCAGCATGCAGCTCGCGCTCGTAATTGAACAGATTTCAATACGCGTACTGAATTCTGACTCTAGATATCGTTATGATTTTACTTGCAATTTTCTCAGAAACTACTGAACGGATTTACACCATTTAACAAAAAGCACAATCTGCGAACAGAACTCTACGTCTCTGCCAAATTTCATGTAATTCCTTTCAGCCGTTCGGGCTGTAGCCCTGGCTAAAGATCCCTATGGAAAATTGCATGCGGAAAACACGTTTTGGGACCCCCCTTTTTTCTCAGCCCCCACTTGACGAATTACCCCAAACTTTCAGGGAAGGAGAGGAACAGAGCAGGCCATTTCTTAGAGAAATTCACAAAGATTCGTCCACAGGCGCCAAAGTTATTCCAAATAGAATGTTGTGGATTTCCTATGGAAACTAGGTCCTAACTATAACTACCTACTAGCGACCGCCAGTAGGTAATATATATATTCACTGAAAAAACCATAGGTTATAGACCATATATAGTTAGGAATTAGCATTTAAAAAACCTTATTTTACTCACACAAAACCATTGAAATTCCATATATAGTTAGTTGCACTAACTATATATCGCGCACCCGCAATCCACTGCTGATGATGTCACATATTACATCATTCATGACATGGTCAGTGACATCACTGATGACATCACTGATGACATCTCAAATGACATCACTGATGACATCACTGATGACATCTCATTTGATATCAATGACCACATCACTGATGATATCATTCATGTGACAATACAATGCATCTCCTCACATTTTAATATAACCTCTCTTTCACCCAGTGTTAAAAAGAGTATAATTTTTGAAACCATTGACACACCAATACTAGTTACTACATACGCACTCACTGATTGCTACGTCTACACACACCTTCACTCATTCACCCATACAATCATTCATACATACAATCACTCATCTTTACAACACTATCATATGCACTCATACACCTATACAGACACTCACAGTCTGCCACTCATCCATGGAGTTACTTACACACCTAGTCAGTCCTGTAAAGAATCAATGAGACTTCCATTTTCTTGTCCATACAGTTAAACATAGAGCACCTTACATTTTCAAACATGTACTAACACATACTTACTTTCTTATACAATCATTGATACAAGTACAGATTGATCTGCACAGAGTCACACACCTCCCAGCTAGCCACACACACATTCAGTCTCCCATACAAATACTTGGGCAATCAATCAATAACCCATATAGTTACTCATATAGCTACTGATCAACACATGCAGCAGTTTACAGAACAACAGACATAATGATGCACAAATTAAGACAGTTTAGTCACTAACCCATGCACTCAGTGAGACACATTTAATCAGTCACTCATACATTCAGTCATGCACCTACTAAATCCTTCGTCCAGACACTTACACATCCACTCATTCTTCAATATGTAAGACATATTTAAACTTTATAGAAACAAAAAATCACTGGATGTTGTTATCAGTGATGTCATCAGTGATGTCATTTGAGATGTCATCAGTGATGTCATCAGTGATGTCACTGACCATGTCATGAATGATGTAATATGTGACATCATCAGCAGTGGATTGCGGGTGCGCGATATATAGTTAGTGCAACTAACTATATATGGAATTTCAATGGTTTTGTGTGAGTAAAATAAGGTTTTTTAAATGCTAATTCCTAACTATATATGGTCTATAACCTATGGTTTTTTCAGTGAATTTTCAAGGTTTTGTAAATGCTAATTCCTAACTATATATGGTCTATAACCTATGGTTTTTTCAGTGAATTTTCAAGGTTTTGTAAATGCTAATTCCTAACTATATATGGTCCATAACCTATGGATTTTTCTGTGAATTTCATTGGTTTTTTAACAGCTAATATCTGTAGCTGTAAAATGTATTCTTCTTTAAATCCAAAAATATATTTTATATGTTTATGAATAATTTTTTTTTAAATATTTTTTTTTCTTCGTTCCCGCTTCGCAAATCGGGAAGCTTCCCGTTAGCTGACCTTGATGCCGCGAAATAGACCGCGAGCCGGTAAACGTTTCTTTACCGCAAGTGCCGCGTTACAAAACAACATCGTGACGCCTCCCGTCCGCATGACGTTTCACGTTGTCGCGTGATACGTCATATGACGTACTACGTTAGCAAACTGGTACGCGAAGCGAGTCGCAAAGCGCAGGTTTCTGGAAGCAAACCGGGAGGCCCTGCAAAGCGCTTAACGTAAACACAGCAAGTCATGTGACTTGGTAATAACACTTTTCATTGGTTCATTTCACTTTTGGTTTCCTAATGATGTAAGACTAGGTCATATAATCTAAAATGAACACTTTTGATTGGTTGAGAACTCTTGTTTTTCCCAAATGATGAAAATCCCTCCTTCTTTCCTCACTCTGACTTTCATCATTGTGAGAGAAAGACCCTTTGTGATCACTGAGCAATGGCTTCTTTAGTAGCTTCAGCTGGTGCTTCCCCACCACCTCCACCACATCCAAGGAAGAGTGGACCACCTGCTCAAGTTGTAATTCAACAAGAAGAAGAAGAAGAGGAACAGGAGGACGAGCACGAAGAGAGGCAGTTTTTGCCTGAGCAGCCCAGGACGTCTCACCGGAAAGAAAACTTCATTTGGCAATTTTTTAAAATTCCCAAAGGTCAGAAAAAAGTAAATGCAAGATACGTAACTTGCCTTATATGTCAAGATAGACTGTCCAGAGGGACCGACAAAAAATACAGTTTCGGAAACTACACAATACATCGCCATATGACTAGGTGGCATCCTAACAACTACAGTGCTGCACAGTTTCGGAACGACCTAGATAATCTCCCTATTATGGCCAGAAGATCTGTTGTACCGGAAGTAACGGGACCAGAGGGCAGGGAGATGGTGCCAAATATACAAATGAGATTTGGTGATGTAAAACACATCTGCGCATTTTGCGACGGATTCATTTCCTACGGAGAAAAAAGCATCACTCTGATCAACAGAGCTATTGACTATCATATGCAAGTTTGTCCGAAACGCCCAAAATAATAAATACTTCTTTTTTTTGTTTTGTTGCTCCTGTTGAGCCCTTTACAATGAATCGTTTTCATTGCCCCCTCCAAGAAAACCCCAAAAAAATATAAAACTGTTCCGAAAAATTCAAAAACAGTAAAAAAATGTTCAGAAAAATAAAAAAAAAAGTTCTTTTCAGAACTACCTCCCCGTTATTAAAAAATTGGTACAATATTTGGAACTGTGCCAACCTCTATTTCTCTTAGTTCGCTTCCCAGTTCGCGAACCGGAAGCGAACCAAAAACAGTAAGTATAAGGGAAGGAAACAGACACTTATGTTAAAAGAAAGACAGCTATAAGGGAGTAAACTAGAGATACCATTACCCGTAATCCACTGCTGATGATGTCACATATTACATCATTCATGACATGCTCAGTGACATCATCAGCAGAGGATTGCGGGTTTTTTGGCAACATGCCTTATCCACGGTTTAATAACGCTGCCTTTTGCTTTATATAAGTTTTCAAATTGTATGAAATATATACCAATAGGTCGTTATGAACCTTTAGGTAGTGCTTTTCTTCATGAGGTCTGGTCGCTTCCATACACATACAGATGTTTCAAAGATGATCAAGAAGTTTATCTGAATGGAGAGGAATGCACTGAGACGCCAGATCATTCACTAATGTGTAGGCACATACAGTTACACGGTTCATGCAACAAACACCGACCAAATATGGCTTGCGTGTTGCAAGGCACGCCAGTTCCTGCTATCATCCCCACGTTCAAGTTGTTGGAAAATGGTAGTTATTTGATGCTCAATAATGAAGATTGTTCTGAGTTAATTAAAAGTATTCCTTTTATCGTAACAGTAAGTGAACGGGTTATTTGCTGCAGAAATGTTCTATTTCCTCCCACACATGAACATAGGGAGTTTTCAATCTGGCCACAAATACCAACCTTGGGACACGTTTCAACGGCATGGCAAGAATAAGAGCTCTTTTGTCTCAGAGAGAGGTGGCCTTGAGTTCGGCCCGTGAAACTTTCGTACTTCACATAGCGAACACCCGTACAGAGGTGCACACCCTTTTCAATTAAGATTTGCCTTTCAATTTCAGCAACATGTTTCCGACTATCTTCAACGCATCCTCCACAAAGTCCCTGGCACACTTTTTTAAAGTTGTTACCAGTGGTCTCGTGACTTCATTTGAGAAAATCTTTGGAGTCATCCCTGCTTCCTTTCATTGTATTTTCTGCACTCTGGTTCGTGGATTGGCATTTTTACTTGCATTACCAGCGGACGCTCTTGTGCTTTTTTACATTTTTAAATATGGATGTCCCTCCTATGCAACCTCCGACCCTGCAGCTGCTGACACTGTTCCGCAATCGCATGCTAGAATATTATGGCACAATGCCGTTGGCGATATTAAGCACGGCATATGGATTATCTTTTCGGTTCTCCTACTTCACCTGTGTCCAGCCTGTATTTCACTGCCTGACCTGTGATTTCGATTGGGCCATTGATTTGTGTCTCTGCGGACCGGTTTCTCCTGACGTCGACTTTAATCAGCTGATGACTCCTATCATTACTCACGAGTTGGTTTGTCCTGGCGAAAGGATTATGGCTGTGGCATTGATGCATGGACTACTTGGTCCCTGGAATTTACTGGCGGCAGCACAGTCTTTCTTGGAACAGAGCTTTCTTGAAAACCCACCGAGCTGTCCTCTGATGGTGATAGAGGATCCGGTGCTGGGAGAGCACGTATGTTCTTTTCCGCTTTTAAATTGGATGGCTGAACTGTTTTCGGATGAAGACGGTGACTTCCTATTGGAGGCTGTTGCAGCTTATTTTGCATACACAGTTATGTCATAGACCTTTTTCATGTTTGATATGCTGAGTACTAGCATTTCATTGACAATTCATTGACTTATTTGTCAAGTTTTTATTATTTACCTTGCCTATTGGCTTAAGACTCGATAAAGTACTTGGCTGTTTTATTTTTCTTTAGCATTAAATTTTCCTAGTTTTTAATGCTTTACCTTGCGGACCGTCCACATATAAACTTGCAATCTGCTCTCATGAGATGGCACTTCTATTATCTTATTCAGTTCGTTTCCGGATCATGAGGAGGTGTCATCTAGGTCCTGGATATCTTTACACCGTGTTAAGTTAGCATGGGCTCATTACCGGTTTAAACGCCATTTTTCCTTTTTTGCAACTTCTGCACACGACACTTAGTTGTTGCTTTAGCTTTCCACCTAGTAGTTCATCGTGGTTTACATGAGAATAATATGTTATTGGTCTACTATCTGCTTTACTTGTTAAACTATATCTGTACAGCGAGTGCTAAAGTTTCAAGAACAACACGATACAGAATTGTTATGAGGTCTGATCTCCACGACTTCATACTCATAACATAAGTGCAACTTCTGCCAATTCTGGGCATGAGGCGGGTTTTATATTGCTTTGCCGAACACACATACACAACAGTTGATGCGGTTCACATGAAGAGAGAGCTGGTGTATGCTGATGTGATTCCTTCAAATCTAAGACACTAAAGTATAGGCACGCCCTAAACCAACACAAAGAGACCTTCTTAGCAAATAATATAATATGTGTATTAGGGAGGGTGAGATATAAGCAGCCGCGGGCCGTGGAGGGAGTTACGATGGGGCAGGGAGGCGGGGAGGGGGAGAAGCAGGGTGGAGCCCTCTCTACCTTGCCCCTCCCCCTCCCCGCCTCCCTGCCCCACCGTAACTCCCTCCACGGCCCGCGGCTGCTTATAAGTGTTGCTAACTCTTATTCATTTACAGCATGTTAACATACTGTCACCATTCGCTTTTTATGTACTAGTAACTATGCTGGTAATTTTGCTACTGATAATATGTGTACTTGTATTCTCCACCCTGCTTCTCCCCCTCCCCGCCTCCCTGCCTCACCGTAACTCCCTCCACGGCCCGCGGCTGCTTATAAGTGTTGCTAACTCTTATTCATTTACAGCATGTTAACATACTATCACCATTCGCTTTTTATGTACTAGTAACTATGCTGGTAATTTTGCTACTGATAATATGTGTACTTTTATTATCTAAGGTACTACGCCTGAGAAGACGGCATTAGTAAATAAACATTTCAAATACACATCTGTTCTTCTTAACTCCATGTTCTGGTTTCTAAGAAATCTATAACGACCGACTGTTCATGAGTTCCACGTATCCTGAGGTACTATAAGTTCATATTCTGGATTGTCTAAACATTGAGAGTTTGTTATATCCAATGTGACACTGTACCTAGCTTGCTAAGGAGTTTTTGATTACTAACGTGAGTTTTGGGACACCCTAATTCGCCGAGGTTCCAATCCTCTGTCCACAGTTCTGTGTGAGAACAGAAACCCTGCGACAGGGGCACCCCCGACCCTTGCTGGAGCTTCATCACACTTGCGATACAACTCCAGCAATGCATTCGCCGAGGTTCCAATCCTCTGTCCACAGTTCTGTGTGAGAACAGAAACCCTGCGACAGGGGCACCCCCGACCCTTGCTGGAGCTTCATCACACTTGCGATACAACTCCAGCAATGCGCCACCTTTACGGCACAGATACATCACGCATCTGTGCTGTTTTTGCCCCATGATGCGCCGCATTGTAAATGCAGCACACCATAGGTGACGGAACAGCGGCACAGAATGACTAACACATCCCTGGTGATGCGCCAGTCATCATAAATGTATCCCTATGCTTCTTATCTTGTTAGAGATGAACCGCCATATGTATCATCAAAGTTTTTTGCATTTCCTAAATAGCGAACTTTAAGGAATAAATAGCGATTCTTTACCATTCCTAGTTTGCGATGAGCTATTTGCTAATTAGCCGAATGTAGCCCAATGAAGCCCAATGTAGCCCAATGTAGCCCAAAGATGGCCGCCAGACACACAAAAAAACAAATGTAGCCCAAATATCAGCCAGATGTAGCCCAACTATAGCCCAGTGACAGAATGACCAATCAGCTTCGCAAACCTCCGTTACGCGAAGCGGAGCGCTGTTACAGATATATATCTTTTTTTGAACGTTAATTTCTCAAAATCCACTGGAGCACATATATTGAGACCTAGCAAAGGCACATCGGGCTACCAGTCCCTAATATTTTGCCAAGTTTCGTGCAAATCCATTCAGCCGTTCGATTATTATTATTATTATTTTTTTTTGCCCCGCGGGGCCCTTTTAAAACCTCCACATCAAACCTACGGGGTCAGCGAGGATCTACTATGCCCCCTTATAGTTATTTCCCCCTTTGTTTTGACCTCCTCTTGTCTCTCGATCCTACCGAGAGACAAGATGGCGGCCGCTACGGACTGTTTGGAATGTTGACAGACGCCGGAGAACCAATCAGCTTCGCTTCACAAAGCTCCGTTGCGCGAAAAGTCCGCGAACCAGAGCGCTGCCCGGTCCGCTGTTACAGATATATATATTTTTTTAAACGTTAATTTCTCAAAATCCACTGGAGCACATATATTGAGACCTACAAAAGGCACATCGGGCTACCAGTCCCTACAATTTTGCCAAGTTTCGTGCAAATCCATTCAGCCGTTCGGGCTAAAAGTGAGGCCAACCGCCCTATGGAAATTAACATGGGAAAAACGCGTTTTGGGACCCCCCTTTTTTCTCGGCCCCCCCTTGACGAACCCCCCCAAAATTTTCAGGGGCTGCTCAGAAACAAAATGTGCCATTTTCCTGAAAATTTCAGCCAATTCCGTCCACAAACGCCAAAGTTATTAGACATAGAATTTTCAAAAAACCCATAGAGAAAAAATCCTAACTATATATACCTACTGGCGACCGCCAGTAGGTAATATATATATATATATATTCACAGAAAAAACCATAGGTTATAGACCATATATAGTTAGGAATTAGCATTTACAAAACCTTGAAAATTCACTGAAAAAACCATAGGTTATAGACCATATATAGTTAGGAATTAGCATTTAGAAAACCTTATTTTACTCACACAAAACCATTGAAATTCCATATATAGTTAGTTGCACTAACTATATATCGCGCACCCGCAATCCACTGCTGATGATGTCACATATTACATCATTCATGACATGGTCAGTGACATCACTGATGACATCACTGATGACAACATCCAGTGATTATGTGTTTCTGTAAAGTTTAAATATGTTTTACATATTGAAGAATGAGTGGATGTATAAGTGTCTGAATGAAGGTTTTAGTAGGTGCGTGATTGACTGTATGAGTGAGTGATTAAATGCGTCTTACTGAATGCACGGGTTAGTGACTAAACTGTCTTAATTTGTGCATCATTATGTCTGTTGTGATGTAAACTGCTGCATGTGTTGATCATTAGCTATACGAGAGGCTATATGTGTTATTAATTGGTTGCCCAAGTATTTCTATGGGAGATTGAGTTTGTGTGGGGGTGGCTGGAAGGTGTGTGACTCTGTGCATAGATGTGTGAGCAGTTTATTCACTAGGTGTATGAGTTCAAGAGTGCATGTGGAAACAGCTACATGGGCAGTTG
This sequence comes from Lissotriton helveticus, assembly GCF_964261635.1. NCBI lineage: Eukaryota > Metazoa > Chordata > Amphibia > Caudata > Salamandridae > Lissotriton > Lissotriton helveticus. The sequence continues at coordinate 851,189,803 of NC_136063.1, forward strand.
ACTGTGTGCATGAGTGTATTGATGAGTGAATGGATATCTCAATGCTACATGTCATAGTAAGTACATATGTAAAACACAGTACATGTGAGAGTTGGCATATATAAATAACTGTGCATGAGAGCCACTGAGTGAGTGGTTGTATCGATCATTGTGAACTTGTATCAGGGATTGTATAAGAGAGTAAATATGTGTTAGTATATGTTTCAATAAGTAAGGTGTGTATAACTGTATAGTTGAAGAAATGGAGGTGAGATTGTTTCTTTGCATGACTGACTGGGTGTGTGAGTAACTCCATGGATGAGTGGCAGTGTGTGAGTGTCTGTATACACTGAGTGTATCTAAGGTTATATTAGAGTCTGAAGAAGTTTATCGTATTAGCACAAGAATGATGCCAAATGAGACGTCATCAGTGATGTCATCAGTGATGTCATTTGAGATGTCATCAGTGATGTCATCAGTGATGTCACTGACCATGTCATGAATGATGTAATATGTGACATCATCAGCAGTGGATTGCGGGTGCGCGATATATAGTTAGTGCAACTAACTATATATGGAATTTCAATGGTTTTGTGTGAGTAAAATAAGGTTTTCTAAATGCTAATTCCTAACTATATATGGTCTATAACCTATGGTTTTTTCAGTGAATTTTCAAGGTTTTGTAAATGCTAATTCCTAACTATATATGGTCTATAACCTATGGTTTTTTCTGTGAATTTCATTGGTTTTTTAACAGCTAATATCTGTAGCTGTAAAATGTATTCTTCTTTAAATCCAAAAATATATTTTATATGTTTATGAATAATTTTTTTTTTAAATATTTTTTTTTCTTCGTTCCCGCTTCGCGAATCGGGAAGCTTCCCGTTAGCTGACCTTGATGCCGCGAAATAGACCGCGAGCCGGTAAACGTTTCTTTACCGCAAGTGCCGCGTTAGAAAACAACATCGTGACGCCTCCCGTCCGCATGACGTTTCACGTTGTCGCGTGATACGTCATATGACGTGCTACGTTAGCGAACTGGTACGCGAAGCGAGTCGCAAAGCGCAGGTTTCTGGAAGCAAACCGGGAGGCCCTGCAAAGCGCTTAACGTAAACACAGCAAGTCATGTGACTTGGTAATAACACTTTTCATTGGTTCATTTCACTTTTGGTTTCCTAATGATGTAAGACTAGGTCATATAATCTAAAATGAACACTTTTGATTGGTTGAGAACTCTTGTTTTTCCCAAATGATGAAAATCCCTCCTTCTTTCCTCACTCTGACTTTCATCATTGTGAGAGAAAGACCCTTTGTGATCACTGAGCAATGGCTTCTTTAGTAGCTTCAGCTGGTGCTTCCCCACCACCTCCACCACATCCAAGGAAGAGTGGACCACCTGCTCAAGTTCTAATTCAACAAGAAGAAGAAGAAGAGGAACAGGAGGACGAGCACGAAGAGAGGCAGTTTTTGCCTGAGCAGCCCAGGACGTCTCACCGGAAAGAAAACTTCATTTGGCAATTTTTTAAAATTCCCAAAGGTCAGAAAAAAGTAAATGCAAGATACGTAACTTGCCTTATATGTCAAGATAGACTGTCCAGAGGGACCGACAAAAAATACAGTTTCGGAAACTACACAATGCATCGCCATATGACTAGGTGGCATCCTAACAACTACAGTGCTGCACAGTTTCGGAACGACCTAGATAATCTCCCTATTATGGCCAGAAGATCTGTTGTACCGGAAGTAACGGGACCAGAGGGCAGGGAGATGGTGCCAAATATACAAATGAGATTTGGTGATGTAAAACACATCTGCGCATTTTGCGATGGATTCATTTCCTACGGAGAAAAAAGCATCACTCTGATCAACAGAGCTATTGACTATCATATGCAAGTTTGTCCGAAACGCCCAAAATAATAAATACTTCTTTTTTTTGTTTTGTTGCTCCTGTTGAGCCCTTTACAATGAATCGTTTTCATTGCCCCCTCCAAGAAAAACCCAAAAAAATATAAAACTGTTCCGAAAAATTCAAAAACAGTAAAAAAATGTTCAGAAAAATAAAAAAAAAAGTTCTTTTCAGAACTACCTCCCCGTTATTAAAAAATTGGTACAATATTTGGAATTGTGCCAACCTCTATTTCTCTTAGTTCGCTTCCTAGTTCGCTCGCTGGTACGCGAACCGGAAGCGAACCAAAAACAGTAAGTATAAGGGAAGGAAACAGACACTTATGTTAAAAGAAACACAGCTATAAGGGAGTAAACTAGAGATACCATTACCCGTAATCCACTGCTGATGATGTCACATATTACATCATTCATGACATGCTCAGTGACATCATCAGCAGAGGATTGCGGGTTTTTTGGCAACATGCCTTATCCACGGTTTAATAACGCTGCCTTTTGCTTTATATAAGTTTTCAAATTGTATGAAATATATACCAATAGGTCGTTATGAACCTTTAGGTAGTGCTTTTCTTCATGAGGTCTGGTCGCTTCCATACACATACAGATGTTTCAAAGATGATCAAGAAGTTTATCTGAATGGAGAGGAATGCACTGAGACGCCAGATCATTCACTAATGTGTAGGCACATACAGTTACACGGTTCATGCAACAAACACCGACCAAATATGGCTTGCGTGTTGCAAGGCACGCCAGTTCCTGCTATCATCCCCACGTTCAAGTTGTTGGAAAATGGTAGTTATTTGATGCTCAATAATGAAGATTGTTCTGAGTTAATTAAAAGTATTCCTTTTATCGTAACAGTAAGTGAACGGGTTATTTGCTGCAGAAATGTTCTATTTCCTCCCACACATGAACATAGGGAGTTTTCAATCTGGCCACAAATACCAACCTTGGGACACGTTTCAACGGCATGGCAAGAATAAGAGCTCTTTTGTCTCAGAGAGAGGTGGCCTTGAGTTCGGCCCGTGAAACTTTCGTACTTCACATAGCGAACACCCATACAGAGGTGCACACCCTTTTCAATTAAGATTTGCCTTTCAATTTCAGCAACATGTTTCCGACTATCTTTAACGCATCCTCCACAAAGTCCCTGGCACACTTTTTTAAAGTTGTTACCAGTGGTCTCGTGACTTCATTTGAGAAAATCTTTGGAGTCATCCCTGCTTCCTTTCATTGTATTTTCTGCACTCTGGTTCGTAGATTGGCATTTTTACTTGCATTACCAGCGGACGCTCTTGTGCTTTTTTACATTTTTAAATATGGATGTCCCTCCTATGCAACCTCCGACCCTGCAGCTGCTGACACTGTTCCGCAATCGCATGCTAGAATATTATGGCACAATGCCGTTGGCGATATTAAGCACGGCATATGGATTATCTTTTCGGTTCTCCTACTTCACCTGTGTCCAGCCTGTATTTCACTGCCTGACCTGTGATTTCGATTGGGCCATTGATTTGTGTCTCTGCGGACCGGTTTCTCCTGACGTCGACTTTAATCAGCTGATGACTCCTATCATTACTCACGAGTTGGTTTGTCCTGGCGAAAGGATTATGGCTGTGGCATTGATGCATGGACTACTTGGTCCCTGGAATTTACTGGCGGCAGCACAGTCTTTCTTGGAACAGAGCTTTCTTGAAAACCCACCGAGCTGTCCTCTGATGGTGATAGAGGATCCGGTGCTGGGAGAGCACGTATGTTCTTTTCCGCTTTTAAATTGGATGGCTGAACTGTTTTCGGATGAAGACGGTGACTTCCTATTGGAGGCTGTTGCAGCTTATTTTGCATACACAGTTATGTCATAGACCTTTTTCATGTTTGATATGCTGAGTACTAGCATTTCATTGACAATTCATTGACTTATTTGTCAAGTTTTTATTATTTACCTTGCCTATTGGCTTAAGACTCGATAAAGTACTTGGCTGTTTTATTTTTCTTTAGCATTAAATTTTCCTAGTTTTTAATGCTTTACCTTGCGGACCGTCCACATATAAACTTGCAATCTGCTCTCATGAGATGGCACTTCTATTATCTTATTCAGTTCGTTTCCGGATCATGAGGAGGTGTCATCTAGGTCCTGGATATCTTTACACCGTGTTAAGTTAGCATGGGCTCATTACCGGTTTAAACGCCATTTTTCCTTTTTTGCAACTTCTGCACACGACACTTAGTTGTTGCTTTAGCTTTCCACCTAGTAGTTCATCGTGGTTTACATGAGAATAATATGTTATTGGTCTACTATCTGCTTTACTTGTTAAACTATATCTGTACAGCGAGTGCTAAAGTTTCAAGAACAACACGATACAGAATTGTTATGAGGTCTGATCTCCACGACTTCATACTCATAACATAAGTGCAACTTCTGCCAATTCTGGGCATGAGGCGGGTTTTATATTGCTTTGCCGAACACACATACACAACAGTTGATGCGGTTCACATGAAGAGAGAGCTGGTGTATGCTGATGTGATTCCTTCAAATCTAAGACCCTAAAGTATGGGCACGCCCTAAACCAACACAAAGAGACCTTCTTAGCAAATAATATAATATGTGTATTAGGGAGGGTGAGATATAAGCAGCCGCGGGCCGTGGAGGGAGTTACGATGGGGCAGGGAGGCGGGGAGGGGGAGAAGCAGGGTGGAGCCCTCTCTACCTTGCCCCTCCCCCTCCCCGCCTCCCTGCCCCACCGTAACTCCCTCCACGGCCCGCGGCTGCTTATAAGTGTTGCTAACTCTTATTCATTTACAGCATGTTAACATACTGTCACCATTCGCTTTTTATGTACTAGTAACTATGCTGGTAATTTTGCTACTGATAATATGTGTACTTGTATTCTCCACCCTGCTTCTCCCCCTCCCCGCCTCCCTGCCTCACCGTAACTCCCTCCACGGCCCGCGGCTGCTTATAAGTGTTGCTAACTCTTATTCATTTACAGCATGTTAACATACTATCACCATTCACTTTTTATGTACTAGTAACTATGCTGGTAATTTTGCTACTGATAATATGTGTACTTTTATTATCTAAGGTACTACGCCTGAGAAGACGGCATTAGTAAATAAACATTTCAAATACACATCTGTTCTTCTTAACTCCATGTTCTGGTTTCTAAGAAATCTATAACGACCGACTGTTCATGAGTTCCACGTATCCTGAGGTACTATAAGTTCATATTCTGGATTGTCTAAACATTGAGAGTTTGTTATATCCAATGTGACACTGTACCTAGCTTGCTAAGGAGTTTTTGATTACTAACGTGAGTTTTGGGACACCCTAATTCGCCGAGGTTCCAATCCTCTGTCCACAGTTCTGTGTGAGAACAGAAACCCTGCGACAGGGGCACCCCCGACCCTTGCTGGAGCTTCATCACACTTGCGATACAACTCCAGCAATGCATTCGCCGAGGTTCCAATCCTCTGTCCACAGTTCTGTGTGAGAACAGAAACCCTGCGACAGGGGCACCCCTGACCCTTGCTGGAGCTTCATCACACTTGCGATACAACTCCAGCAATGCGCCACCTTTACGGCACAGATACATCACGCATCTGTGCTGTTTTTGCCCCATGATGCGCCGCATTGTAAATGCAGCACACCATAGGTGACGGAACAGCGGCACAAAATGACTAACACATCCCTGGTGATGCGCCAGTCATCATAAATGTATCCCTATGCTTCTTATCTTGTTAGAGATGAACCGCCATATGTATCATCAAAGTTATTTGCATTTCCTAAATAGCGAACTTTAAGGAATAAATAGCGATTCTTTACCATTCCTAGTTTGCGATGAGCTATTTGCTAATTAGCCGAATGTAGCCCAATGAAGCCCAATGTAGCCCAATGTAGCCCAAAGATGGCCGCCAGACACACAAAAAAACAAATGTAGCCCAAATATCAGCCAGATGTAGCCCAACTATAGCCCAGTGACAGAATGACCAATCAGCTTCGCAAACCTCCGTTACGCGAAGCGGAGCGCTGTTACAGATATATATCTTTTTTTGAACGTTAATTTCTCAAAATCCACTGGAGCACATATATTGAGACCTAGCAAAGGCACATCGGGCTACCAGTCCCTAATATTTTGCCAAGTTTCGTGCAAATCCATTCAGCCGTTCAATTATTATTATTATTATTTTTTTTTGCCCCGCGGGGCCCTTTTAAAACCTCCACATCAAACCTAGGGGGTCAGCGAGGATCTACTATGCCCCCTTATAGTTATTTCCCCCTTTGTTTTGACCTCCTCTTGTCTCTCGATCCTACCGAGAGACAAGATGGCGGCCGCTACGGACTGTTTGGAATGTTGACAGACGCCGGAGAACCAATCAGCTTCGCTTCACAAAGCTCCGTTGCGCGAAAAGTCCGCGAACCAGTGCGCTGCCCGGTCCGCTGTTACAGATATATATCTTTTTTTAAACGTTAATTTCTCAAAATCCACTGGAGCACATATATTGAGACCTACAAAAGGCACATCGGGCTACCAGTCCCTACAATTTTGCCAAGTTTCGTGCAAATCCATTCAGCCGTTCGGGCTAAAAGTGAGGCCAACCGCCCTATGGAAAACTCAATGTTAAAAACATGTTTTGGGACCCCCCTTTTTTCTCGGCCCCCACTGGACGAACCCCCCCCCAATTTTCAAGGGCTGCTCAGAAACAAAATGTGCCATTTTCCTGAAAATTTCAGCCAATTCCGTCCACAAACGCCAAAGTTATTAGACATAGAATTTTCAAAAAACCCATAGAGAAAAAATCCTAACTATATATACCTACTGGCGACCGCCAGTAGGTAATATATATATATATATATATATATATATATATATATATATACATTACCTACTGGCAGTCGCCAGTAGGTATATATAGTTAGGATTTTTTCTCTATTTTCAAAAAACCCATAGAGAAAAAATCCTAACTATATATACCTACTGGCGACCGCCAGTAGGTAATATATATATATATATATATATATATATATATATATATATATATATATATACATTACCTACTGGCAGTCGCCAGTAGGTATATATAGTTAGGATTTTTTCTCTATGGGATTTTTGAAAATTCTATGTCGAATAACTTTGGCGTTTGAGGACGGAATTGGCTGAAATTTTCAGGAAAATGGCACATTTTGTTTCTGAGCAGCCCCTGGAAATTTGGGGGGGTTTCGTCAAGGGGGGGGCGAGAAAAAAGGGCATCCCAAAACGCGTTTTTCCCATTCATTTTTCTATAGGGCGGTTGGACTCACTTTTAGCTCGAACGGCTGAATGGATTTCCACGAAACTTGGCAAAATTGTAGATATTGTTTGCCCGATGTGCCTTTGCTAGGTCTCAATATATGTGCTCCAGTGGATTTTGATAAATTAACGTTCAAAAAAATATATATATCTGTAACAGCGCTCCGGTTAGCGCCCCGGTTCGCGTACCTGACGCGTAACGGAACTTTGCGAATCGAAGCTGATTGGCTCTCCGGTGTCTGTCAACATTCTAAACAGTCCGGAGCGGCCGCCATCTTGTCTCTCGGTAGGATCGAGAGACAAGATGAGGCCAAAACAAAGGGGGAAATGACCATAAGGGGGCATAGTAGATCCTCCCTGACCCCCTAGGTTTGATGTGGAGGCTTTAAAAGGGCCCCGCGGGGCAAAAAAAAAAAAAAATGTTCGTTTTTTTGCGTGGGGAGCGCCCGGTACGCGCACCGGGAAGCGGTCCGGGGAGCGTACTATGAGGAAAAATGAATGATAGACTTTTTAAATATTGTATGTTTATTGATTGTTCGTTTTTTTTTTTTTATTTAAGTAGCAATATGTAGGTACCAATGCAGAGTTAAAAAATTTATAAACACCATCTCCTTTGTAGATATCTTGCATGTTGTTTCAGAAGTTATTGTGGAATATGGAATTCATACCATAGAGTGTCAGGAAAGCAGAAGCAATATGGAGGCAGGAGATGATAAAGAGATGTTAAATACACATTGGAGATAATATAGTTGGAGAAAGGAAGTAACTATGAGCAAAATTACTATGTAACATAAAAAAGTTGCACAGTATACTATAAGTCTGACTTTACATTATAATCAATTTGGTACTAGTTTATAAATTACATATAAAAATGATTAAAGTCTCGAACAATTTTTGATTATTAAATATAAATTTATTTTTGTGATTGTTTTTCAAAATTTAATAGAACGTCTAACATTTGACTGTCCTAAATGTCGTCATTTTCAGTGAACATAACTTGCAACATTTGAATGTCTGAAATGTCCTCATTTTGAAGGAGGAAATCTACAGATTGTACACATTGTATTAGTTCATGGTCCCGTGATTCATCCATGAATTCAATGTAATTTGGTTCAATGTTTTCTTGATTGGTCTCTGCAAGGACAATTTCAAATGACAATTTTTGTTCTACTTCCATTTTGCCTGAAATTTGCATAAAAAAATATATATATCAGTAGAGATAGGGCACTGTTGGGATTAATTTTAGATAGGTAGTTTTTAACAGTGAATTTATCTTTGGGCAGTGTATGGTATCAGACTGGAAGTAGAAATATAAAAAAGTGTATGTAATGAAACCTAAGTAAATTCATAATTATACAAGACAAGCCTAAATCCATCCATAACTATAACAGAGAAGTCTATCTAAATCTATAACTATTACAGAGGGATAGTATATAACTATCAGAAAAAGTTTTCCATATTAACTTAAAGTGCACAATATACTTCAGTTTTCAAAATAACATATTACCTTTTAAAAACAAGTTTAAGTTGTCAGTGAAAATGCTCTTGCAATGTACTTCAGGAAGTAGTAGTCAAAATGGCTTGTTTCTCGCTCTTTCTTTATATATATTCAGGTACATAACCAATCAAATGTCAGGTAAAAAAAGTAGAAAATGAAAGTAACATTTTAATTGGTTGTCAATTCCAACACTTCAGATGTGTTTTGTGAAGTAATTTACCTCAGGGTATTTAGAGAGGTCTACAGGCTAAATGGCTAAATGGAATTCCAATCAAATTTGTGAAAATGGTAGGGATTGGTATGTAGTATGAGCTAATCTAGATTTGGTGAAAGTGTCTCCAGTGGTTTTTCTGTGAATTACTTTCCCACCTTTTTTAAGCGAGCGCTTCCCGGTGCGCGCCCCGGTACACGAACCGGCAGCGTTACGGGAGTCCTCCATTTTGTGTTTCGGTAGAATTGAGATACAAGATGGAGGGCAAATAATGTTCAGAATGGGTAGAAGGGGGCATGGTAGACGTATCCTGACCCCCTAGGTTTTCTGAGGGTGGCTGAGGAGGCCCATATGTGCGAAAAAAACCCAATTTTTTTTCAAAATTTCGCGCGGTTAGCGTCCGGTGCGCGTACCGGGTAGCGCTCTGGAAAGCGTAAATTGTGAAAATTAGTAAAAAAAAAAGTTACATTTAAAATTTGTTTAGAGTGATCATAGTTAGGGTAGCTCTGAGAAGAGCTTTTGGGTATGTGGTAGATTTAGGTACTTATAAGTAGGAACCAATAAATAGTCTTAAATTCAGGATGAAAACTCTGTTCCCCTCTTCTGAGAAGTGAACTCCATCTCCTCTGTAGATATCTTGCATGTAGTAACGCAAGTTATTGTTGTAGATGGAGCCCATTCCATGGTCTCTCATGTAAGCTGAAACAGACTTATTTACATGCTTCCTCGATTTCTCAATTTGTGGACAAAATTTGTTGGACCACCTCCATTTCTGTCTTTGGCATATATTTGAATATACCAAGGCAGTTTGAGGAAAAAGTGCCATCAATTGCTCAAAGGTGTCATTTAAAAGCATTTCCAGACCTACCCCAGTCAAAGTACCCAAGTCATTTCCTCCACAGTGCACAATTAACAGGTCAGGGTTTGGCAAATGCAAAAAGGTTTTCACCAATGGTATCAATTGGTGACATCTTAATCCTCTGTGGCCAATACAGTTGATTTCCACATTTTGTAAATTGAGGTTGTGTAAATTTCTGTTATCAGCATACCTTTGAGCCCAGTGGATGTAACTATGTCCAACAATCCAGACAGAAAACATAGTGAGAGGAGGTTCTGCTGCAGTCGGATGAAGTGTGGTAATGAAATGGTAGTTGAAACAGTAGGAGTATGTAATGAAAAAAACTGTGGAGTTTCTGTGCTAATGAATCAGTAGCAGTGATTGGTGGATTTTGATTGCTGAAAACAGAAAGTTAGGGTGCATGGATGAGTTCTTTGAAAGATGTAATTTGAATGGTCAAGAAAAAATCATTTTATGAAAGATTGCACTGGATACGCAGGTGTACTGAGAGTTCAGAGTTCAATTGAAACATTGTTGTGTGAACTTGGAAACATGACAGGTCTTTCAGGAGGTGGTTGCTATGGAAAAAAGGCAGAAAGGGCAGAGGGGGGAAGGGTGTTGATTTGAAAAAAGTGAGGGAAGAGTTTTGATTGGGTGACATGAGATATATGTGTGATGAATTACAGCATTTCTGTGCCATTGTTGGTTGCAGCCTCTGGAGTGCATACCCTTTGCTCTGCTAAAGAAAAATTGGTGTGTGTCTGAGACTGTTTTGAAACTCAAAAAGTATTTGCTAAGGTGAGAAAAGATTCATTTAATTTAGATAGAAAATAGTATGCTTTAGGGATAAATTTATGAAGAAAGTTGTGTATTTAAAATGTTGCTTTGTGTCAAGTGTTTTACAAATAGATTTAGTTTCTTTGAGTTTCATAGCCATGTTAAAAGTGACGCAAAAGTGGTGGAAGGGCCTTAAAAAAACGCTTTCTTGTGTGTTAGGGCATTTTAAGTCACTTCCCCATGAATGTGGGTGAATAATTGGTTTACTTGATGTGTTTAAAAACGTTTCTTGAACTCAATTAGGTTTCTTGATATGTACTGCTAGCGTTTCATAGGCTGCTTGGGGCATATTTACAAGGTCTTTGAGTCACTTTGATGTTATTTTCCCCATTTTAATTTAAGTCATTTCCCCGTGGTGCAAGGTCCTTGTAAATACTCCCCCATGTGTGCTTGGCAAATTTAGATTTTGTTTCTTTGAGTTACATGGCCATGTTAAAAGTGACGCAAAAATGGTGCAAGGCCCTTAAAAATACGCTTTCATGTGTGTTATGGCATTTTAAGTCACTTCCCCATGAATGTGGGTGAATAATTGGTTTACTTGATGTGTTTAAAAACGTTTCTTGAACTCAATTAGGTTTCTTGATATGTACTGCTAGAGTTTCATAGGCTGCTTGGGGCATATTTACAAGGCCTTTGAGTCACTTTGATGTTATTTTCCCCATTTTAATTTAAGTCATTTCCCCGTGGTGCAAGGTCCTTGTAAATACGCCCCCATGTGTGCTTGGCAAATTTAGATTTTGTTTCTTTGAGTTACATGGCCATGTTAAAAGTGACGCAAAAATGGTGCAAGGCCCTTAAAAATACGCTTTCTTGTGTGTTAGGGCATTTTAAGTCACTTCCCCATGAATGTGGGTGAAAAATTGGTTTACTTGATGTGTTTAAAAACGTTTCTTGAACTCAATTAGGTTTCTTGATATGTACTGCTAGAGTTTCATAGGCTGCTTGGGGCATATTTACAAGGCCTTTGAGTCACTTTGACGTTATTTTCCCCATTTTAATTTAAGTCATTTCTCCGTGGTGCAAGGTCCTTGTAAATACGCCCCCATGTGTGCTTGGCAAATTAAGATTTTGTTTCTTTGAGTTACATGGCCATGTTAAAAGTGACGCAAAAATGGTGCAAGGCCCTTAAAAATACGCTTTCATGTGTGTTAGGGCATTTTAAGTCACTTACCCATGAATGTGGGTGAATAATTGGTTTACTTGATGTGTTTAAAAACGTTTCTTGAAGTAAATTAGGTTTCTTGATATGTACTGCTAGAGTTTCATAGGCTGCTTGGGGCATATTTACAAGGCCTTTGAGTCACTTTGACGTTATTTTCCCCATTTTAATTTAAGTCATTTCCCCGTGGTGCAAGGTCCTTGTAAATACGCCCCCATGTGTGCTTGGCAAATTAAGATTTTGTTTCTTTGAGTTACATGGCCATGTTAAAAGTGACGCAAAAATGGTGCAAGGCCCTTAAAAATACGCTTTCATGTGTGTTAGGGCATTTTAAGTCACGTCCCCGTGAATGTGGGTGAATAATTGGTTTACTTGATGTGTTTAAAAACGTTTCTTGAACTCAATTAGGTTTCTTGATATGTACTGCTAGAGTTTCATAGGCTGCTTGGGGCATATTTACAAGGCCTTTGAGTCACTTTGACGTTATTTTCCCCATTTTAATTTAAGTCATTTCCCCGTGGTGCAAGGTCCTTGTAAATACGCACCCATGTGTGCTTGGCAAATTTAAGTACTGACAGGGTGTGCTTCTACATAGGAGCTGTGTTGTGTTTTCAAATTATGTCCAGAAAATCGTTTTTTTTTAAAAAAAAAATGCTTTATTGTGAGTAATGTACATTGCTCTGTTGCATACGGTCCTCATCTTCTGCGTACTCTTGGATATGCTAGAGTACATCTGCACAATGAGATACCTAAGCTGAGGAAACACAGGTGATGTGATTGTGAATTGAGCATAAATATTTGCACGTTTTCAATTACATCACCTGTGTTTTCTAACATTACGAATCACATTGTGCAGATGAGGTTTAGGTCTGTCCAGGGAGACATAGGAGGTCTGGCCTTTGTTCAAGAGTGCAGTGGACATGACTCACTTCATTGGTAGGCCTGTACATGTATTATCTCCTCTGTACTCTTCAACAAGCTTAAATTTCATCTGCAACCCTGAGTAGGCCTCACCTCAAACAAACCTCTGGATAGGCCACACCTTATCGTCATCCTTAATCAATCATTTAAAATGTTAGGGGCAAATTTATGATGGCCGTGCGCCTCTTTTGCGCCGCTGTTGCGTCACTTTTGTGACGCAGCGGCGGTGCAAAAGATGCACCATGTTGCAAGATAGGCCTCACTTCATCTGCAACAAGATACCGTCAGCTTAAAATGTATATATTTAGGACTGTGTAGGGGGCATGGAGAAGCTGAGGCTTCTGTAAGTGTCAAAGATGTTGCATACAGTGCTCATCTTCTGCGTACTGTTTGATATGCTAGACTACATCTGCACAATGAGATACCTAAGCTAAGGAAACACAGGTGATGTGATTGTGAAATGAGCAGAAAAATGTGCACGTTTTTCAATTACATCACCTGTGTTTCCTAACATTACGAATCACATTGTGGAGATGAGGTTTAGGCCTGTCCAGGGAGACAGAGGAGGTCTGGCCTTTGTTCAAGAGTGCAGTGGACATGACTCACTTCATTGGTAGGCCTGCACATGTATTATGTCCTCTGTACTCTTCAACAAGCCTAAATTTCATCTGCAACCCTGAGTAGGCTTCACCTCAAACAAACCTGTGGATAGGCCACACCTTATCAGCATCCTGAACCAATCATTTAAAATGTTAGGGGCAGATTTATGATGGCCGTGTGCCTCTTTTGCGCTGCCGTTGCGTCACTTTTGTGATGCAGCAGTGGCGCAAAAGATGCGCTATGTTATGACATATTTACAACTTGATGCATCTAGGCAGATGCGTCACGCTGTAAAGTCCTGTGCCACATGAAACCTGCGTCAGGTTTCATGTGGGCGTTTTGTTGCAGGGTGGGTGTTCACTTGCATGAAAGCCCTGTAAAACTAACACAGTGAAATTTACAAGATTTCACTGAGTCAGCTTTATGGCATTGCTGAATCAAATCCTTACGCCTGTTTGAAACAGGCATAAGGAGTGATGCACCATGCAATGTGTGGCTTACCACTGTGCATTGCAGTAGTCATGTCGCGCTTGCGACGTGATTTCTGCAATGCGCCGCTTTTGCGCCACAGATGTGTGACGCATCTGTGCTGTTTTTGCCCCATGGTGCTCCGCATTGTAAATGCAGCACATCATGGGTGGCAGAGCAGCGGCGCACGTTAACTGGTGCATCCCTGGGGATGCGCCAGTTAACATAAATCTGCCCCTTTACATTTAAGTATGAGCAGGGGACACAGAGTTGGTGAGGCTTATCCAAGGTTAAGAAGAGATGAGTCCTGTTCACTGAAAACGTGGACATAGGCCTCACCTCCTCAGCATCGCTGGACATGGTTGAATAATATCTGCAAAATGTTACTCTTGTTAAACAATTTTAATATTATAGTCTTTGAGATTTGTCTCTTACTCTGCAACATCTCATTGTTGTTCTCTTTGTTTAAAGATAACGACAACATCAAGCATGAGTGATAATGAGCAATCTGTTGATCTCGATCTTATCATTGAACTTGTCATTGAAACATCAGTGGAAGTAGATCCCTTGGATGATTTAAATCCTGTGGATGAGGAACAATATGATGAGGATGCCGATTTGTCAGAATTGTATGACATAGGGTGGGAAGCTGACCTGCTCGAGCCTATTGAACTATAAAGACTTATTTTTAAAAGTTACTGGAAATGAAAAGTAACCATGTTAACCGTTTCATTTAAAATTAAATACAACTTCAAAAACAGCTTGTGTGAAGTGTCTTTAATAAAATAGTGAAATATGCTAATAAAATTAGTTCAGATTCACATATAAAAGAGCAAAGGTCAAATGTTGAAGCATTCCATTTCTTTGCTACTATTTGTGATTTTTAAATTTGCCAATGCACTAAAAATTATTGTATGTAGAATTGACAAGTAGTGTGTTAATTTTTTGACGACAGGTATTGATTTACTGTTTGGTAATAGTGGTTAATAACATTTTTTATTATATTTTACCACAGATTCAACTGCAGATCATTTCAAAATGACACAATGCCTTCGAAGCAAAGAAGGAGAAAGGCTACAAAACGTCAAACACAGCAGCTTACTACATGCTTGCAGCAGTCCTCTACAATAAAAACTTGTCAAGTCACCAAAAAAGCTCCGGGTAAGAGAACAAAATCTTTCCTAAGAAACATTTCCAGAAAAAAAAGTATCACTACAGAACATGTTTTAGTCCAGAAAAAGCGAGCCAATTTAAACGGAATGGAAAGGCCACTCAAAAATGTTACTGCTAGAGCAGGAGATAACTCTGTGCATGGTAGTAGAAGGAAAAATCAGTTTAGGGACATTCGTAGACGAATGTTCCGCAACAGGATAATTGGCAATTTGTTAAAAAATATTAAGAAACGTCAACAGAAAGTGGCTTTTTATAAGAGAAAGAGAAACATTGAGAAAATTATTGATCAGGCATTCGAAATTAAGCGAAAGTTATTTATTTTGATAATCAATAGAATTAGGAAACTAAACAAGGTCATTTATGATTTCAAAACAAATAGTAGATGGAAGAGAACAGTTAATCGTAGTAATTTTTGTGAAGTTTTTTCAGGAGAATGGAAGCATAGTTCAAGTTGTGAGGCATTTTTTAATGAGGAGAGTTATTTCCAGGATAATGATTTGGTGCATGCAGTTGACACCAGTGGTCGAGCATATGAGGTGAAAGATGGTTGTCCGGTTGAAAAAGAAAAACTTGTGTCAACAGAGGCAGAAGAGGTGTTAGGTAATGAGGTTTTAGGAAGACGTCCTAAGGGACCAGTGTACACCTGGAAGTGTAGTAGTATTTGCAGTGTGCGACAGGATTCCATTAATTTGCTTTGTGATTTTGTACGGACAATTAATAAGAAAACTTTAAAACAGAAAATGAAGTTGTTGCAAGAATTAGATCCTTGCAGAGTGAGAGAAGTGACAGGTTTGCATGGTCATTCACTGGCTTGTCTTTCCAGGAGAGTATGCCAGAGTGTTTTTCATCATTTCAGGATGCTAGCAGTGCATCATAATAAAGTGAGGAAATTAGTTAGAATGTTGTATTATGCTAAGAGTCCAGCAATTATGCTAAACAATTATGCACTGCTCTTTTGCATGGTTCTGAAGTAGATGTGAAGAATATTTGTGAAAAAATTGAGTTTTGTTACTTTGCAAGTAAAGAGAAGAATGTTGAAATTGACCCAAAAGAAGAAGGTAATGTGGAAGAGAGTGTACAGGTTTCCAGTACAGATAATTTTCAGAAGGAAATTGCCACGTTTCAGGTGAAATCAAGTGAGAGGCCTAATTTCACTTGTGTGTGTTGTCGACGCACTTATTATAGGAATCAGACTAAGTTAGTGGATTTATATGCAAAAAGTGAAAGGGAAAATAATAGTGAATGGAAGGATTTCGCAACATACTTGATGGTAGAAAATTGTTTTGATTTGGGATCGGATCAATGTGTGTGTACTTATTGTTGTAACAAATTAAATCAAAACCAGATGCCTGCTAGAGCAGTTCATAATAACCTGGAATTGGTTGACATTCCTTCTGAATTGAAGGATTTAAATACTTATGAATCTATTTTGATTCAAAGTGTCCATCCCTTTCAGGCTATTGTACGAATGGAGCCAAAGACAGGGAAATTGCCTCCATCAGATTTACAGAGAGGATTAAAGGGAAGAGTTGTTTATTTGCCTCTAGATTTGAAGAAAAACATTAATACATTTGGAGTAGAGAAAGTGGAAGAGGAACCTCTGGTTATCTTAGTTAATGGGGTTCCAACAAAGAGTAAGAAAATCTGGCAACATTTAGTGGATGTTAGGAAAGTCAAAAAGGCAACATTGTATTTGATGAAAAACAATAAGTACTACAAGAATGTATATGTTGCAGAAGAGGAAGTAAGTGAAGAAGAGGACAGCGATTTGTGTGCTGGACAAATTGAGAAAGTAGAAGGCTCTAAAAATGAAGACATTTTTGAATATTATAGTGTTCATCCTTTGCATTCCAAGGAAGTCATGGGGAAAGCTATTGAGTTGTTTCAAATGAAACAAGCCAAAGGGAGTCCTATTAGTGTTTGGGAGGAAAGTTTGAAAGCTCAGTGTTTCCCACAACTATTTCCAACAGGTCAAGGAGGAAGATATGATGAGCGACCTGATCAAATTCCTGCTTCTGAATACCGGACTTTACGATTGTATGCAGAAGATCCTAGGTTTCGTCAATGCATTCCCTATTTGTTTCATCTACTGTTTGAAAGCGATCTGTCTGGACTGTCATATGCAGTGAACCACATCTTGAAAAGTGGTATACAGATGCAAAACATCTCAGCAAGGGACTTTATGGATAAAGTCAATGTGCAAGACAGTATTTTGGATTCTCACCTGATTAATCTCATGGCATGTCAGCGTGGTACTAATGAGTACTGGTACCGTCGACATGGAGATTTAAAATGTATGCTGAGGAACTTAGCAACTCCCACATGGTTCCTCACTCTCAGCTGTGCCGAGTATGGCTGGGAAGACTTACTTGAATTTCTACGAGAGGCAAATGGAAACATTGAAAATATCGAATTCAAGACACCCGGAGAACTGTGCTCTTTGGATCCAGTGAATGTATGCAGGTACTTCAATCATAGATTTGAAGCTATGATGTCTTTCATCATGAACAAGAAAAATCCACCTCTTGGAGAGGTGTTGGATTTCTTCTGGAGAAAGGAGTATCAAGCAAGAGGTGCTCCTCATATACATATACAGCTATGGATCAAAGATGCACCCAAATTTGGAACAGATCCGGATGACTTAGTGATGAGTTTCATAGAACAGTATTCTACATGTGCTGTTCCAAAGACAAAGGAAGACAAAAGCCTAAGAGAACAAGTTTTACGCTTTCAAAGCCATCGTTGTGGAAAGTACTGTCGTCGTAAATTCAGAAACAAGGACAAGTTCTACACAAAATGTCGTTTCAGCTTTCCACGACCGGTGATTTCTAAAGGAAGAGTGAACAGTTTGATGTCTTCGCTGCGACATAATGTGACGAGGAAATCACCCAAAAATACATACAATTTGAAAAGAAACGAAGAGTCCAAGTACATCAACGACTACAAACCAGTGATTTTGTCCATGTGGAATGCTAACATGGATATACAGTTTGTGGCTGATAACTGTATGGCTGTGGCTCGGTATGTGACATCTTACATCACAAAAAAATAAAAGACAGAATTGAAGGATATGTGGGAGGACATTTCCCATGAAAAGAGCCTCAGTAAGAAGTTGTACAGTTTCAGTTTGAAGATGTTGTCGCATCGAGAAATTGGAGCTTACGAATGTTCTGACCGGTTATCTTCAGCAAGTCTCTATGCCAAATCTAGGAGTATCATTTGGGCGAGTCTTGGTCTTGCTGCAACGCGTAATCGAGTACTGAAACCTGTACGGGAAACTGAGTATTTGGCGGAAAAGGAGCCAAACAGTACAGATATTTTGAAGACCAACATGTTGGATACATATTATCCAAATAGAAGCAGTCACCTCGAGAATGTTTGTCTGTATGAGGTTCTACAAAATTACATATTCAAGAGGAACATCAAAGAAGATATTGATAAAGGAGTGTATGCTGTAATTGGAACTGAGGGATGTCTGGTCAAGCAAAGAAAATGCCAATTGGTAAATCATCGAAAATTGAGTGGCGAATCTCCTGAAAGAAAAGAGTTTTTCTATTTAGCACTTTTGCAACTTTTCAAGCCTTGGCGTGCAGAAGAGGAACTGCTTGGAGATTTCCTCTGTTACGAAGACTCTTTCAATGCCGCCAAGGAGACCATAGAATGTCCTGTTTTTCGAAAATATCTAGAAATGTTGAATGCGGAAATCGAGCAGGAAGCAACAATTGCAGCCGAGATTGCTAGAGACAGTTCTCAGGACAGTCAGAGTTCTGTTTCATTGAGTCAGGATCCACTAGGAGGACCAGTTATCGAAAATGAAGCTGCCACTGCCATGATTGAAGTGGAAAGAGCCATGGCACATGCTCAGGAGGATGCGGTTAACTTAGAAGATTTGGAAAGACAACTCAACGTTGAGCAGAGGAAAATATATGACGAAGTTACCAACCAAATTGATCATGGATTAAGTCATGAGAAGAAAGAGTGCTCATGTATGTCGTTGAAGCCTGTCCGACTGTACGTGAGTGGAGAAGCAGGAACTGGAAAAAGTTTCCTCATTAAAGCAATTTCATGTTATTTGCAGAAAAGGACTGAGTCATCGCTGTCTTGTGTTGTCACCGCTCCAACTGGACTGGCAGCACATAACATTAAAGGTATTACTTTGCATCGTCTACTGATGCTGCCAGTGGAGCATGATAACAAATTACAATACCACAAGTTATCTGGAGATGCTTGTTGTGAAGTTTCAAGAGTCTTGAGGAAAATGAAACTTCTTATCATTGACGAAGTAAGCATGGTTTCCAATGTCATGCTTGCCTTTGTGCATTTGAGAATGCAAGAAGTTCTTAAAACAGAGTATGATGTGTTATTTGGTGGCAAACACATCATTGTTTTCGGTGATCTTCTGCAGCTGACACCAGTGAAAGGACAACCAGTGTTTAAACTACTTACACATGAAGATACCATAAAGTGCCTAGGGAGCATTGGCAATGTTAATATATGGTTAAACTTCAATTATGCTGAACTGCGTGAAAATATGCGTCAAGCGAAGGATGAAGATTATAAGAATATTCTACAAGATGTTAGAATCGGAAAAGTGACGAGCATGGGAAAGAAGCTTTACATGCACGATTACTGTCAAATTTGTATCCAGAAGAAGACGTTGTGCCAGAGAATATTTTTCGGAAAATTACTGAGAAGAAATCTGGAATATGTTTGATGCCAACTCTTGCAGAATGTGCCATCTTCAACAACAAAATGTTGAATTTAGAAAACCAAGAGATTGTGAAACTGGAAGCTATTGACAGAATAGAGCATATGGGAGCAACAATTATTTTGTCTGAGAATTTGAAATCAAAATTGGATTCATTAGAGAAGACTATATCTAAAACTGCTTGTTTTGAAAAGACTCTGAATGTGTGCTTAAATTGCCGTATCATTTTGAGAAGGAATTTACATGTTGAAAGAGGTCTGGTAAATGGATCAATGGGTAATGTTGTTGATTTTGAGAAATACAGAAATAGAGTTGGAATTGAATTTTTACAAGTTAAATTTGATGGCATTGAGGAAGTACAGTTAATTGGTCGTTGCTCTGCTAGATTTTTGCTTGTAAAAGACTTATATGTTCGCCGTAAGCAGTTTCCTGTTTGCTTGGCATATGCGGTGACAATCCATAAATCGCAAGGTTTAAGTGTAGACAGTGCATTGGTGAATATTGGCAGTTCTGTGTTCAAGGAGGGAATGGCATATGTGGCATTGTCACGAGTCAGAACTTTATCGGGATTATACTTGATTGACTGTGATGTCACAAACATTTGTGCGGTTCTAGATTGTGTTAAGGAATACAATAGGTTAAGAAGAGAGTATGCGCCACATTTGCCTCAATATCCTTTGTTTGAGAAACGTGTGGTAGGCCGGAACGAAGAAATGTGACCAATAGTAGGGAGGTTGTAGCAAAAAGACGAAAAGTCGATGAACCCGAAATTATAAGCAGAAAGAAAATGGATTCTGTTGAAGATGTTGTTGGTTTTCAATTTGAAAATAGTTCTGGTGTCAACTGCTATACTAATGTAGTGGTTAATGTTGTCTTTTCTCTAGAAACTTTAAAAGAACAGATTGTGATCAATTCGGATCAAAGTTTTTGCTGTTTACTGAACTCTGTGTTAGAGAAATGTAGCACTGATAGAACAAAAATAGAAAGTGTGTCTGAAATTCGAAATCTGTTAGACATATGTTCAGGTCAAACGCAATTCTCTCAAAATATTCAGCAAGATTGTCAGGAGTTTTTAATGTATATTCTTGATGTATTGCAAGATGAAGGTGTAGATGTAGATCATCTGTTTGGCCTTTCTTATCAATGGAAGCATGACTGTGAGAACTGTGGGGTATCAAGTACTACTAGTGTAGACTCCCGATCACAACATGGAGTGTAGCCAATGTAAGTCCGCAATGCTGTCCACATTATTTATACGAACATATGGCCAGTATGTCATTTTAATGTTCCAACGATGTAGGCCTGATGGAACAAAATTGACAACTTTAATTAAAAATGTTGTGGCTTCGCAGTTGTCAATATCAGGAAGGACTTTTGTAACTACAGCAATTATATATCATGACGGTCTTTCAACAACATCAGGACATTACACAGCTTATTTGAAGTCTAGAAACGGCTGGTCATTCTGCAATGATTCTGTTTTAACTTTTAAAAAAAATTGCCTTTTGACCTTAAAAATTCTTACTTGGTGTTTTTACAACCAAAATTTTAGGGAACGAATCTCGGGATTTGCTCTGAAGAATTTCAAGAGGTTCTAATGGCTCCTACACTATTTGGCCTTGAGGATAAGTGTAGTACAGAGTAAAAAGTTATTTTTGAGTTTTAAGTAGTTCCTGAAAAAAAGAAGGTTTTCTTACAGAAAGTGGTGGGCACGGATTAGTTAAAGGACAACAGAGTATTTCCCAAAGCAAACGGTGTTCTTACCATAACACTTGACGTCATGGAAAAATAACTGCACTTTGAATGAGTTCAGAAAAACTGTTTCTTTTAATAAGCTAATTCAAGCAGCCAATCAAAACATGGAGTAGAGGTAATGTAAGTCTGCAATGCTGTACACATTATTTGTACAAACTTTTAGTTATAATGTCATTTTAAAATTCCAACTATATAAAGCTGATGAAAGTAAGTTTTCAACTTTAATTACAAATGTTGTGGCTACACAGTCGTTGATTTTAGGAAGAACATTTGTAACTGCAGCTATTATATGACATAATGGTCCTTTGACAACATCCGCTTATTACACAGCTTATTTAAAATGTAAAAAAAGCTGATGTTTCGGAAATGATTCACATTTGACTATGAAACAATGTTGCCTTTTGACTTAAAAATATTCTTACTTTCTGTTTTCAGAAGAGAGAATTTTGGGTAGGTAACTGGCCTATAATGATTCTAGGAGTTGATATAATTTTTTGTACTGTTTTAAATTGCTTTGTGATTAAAAGTGATGTAGAGAATTAAATAATTGTAGTAGTCATAGAGGTAGTGTAAGTGTGCCTCATAGTAAGCAGTATCAGTGTCATAGGAAATGTGGAACATGAGTGAGCAAGAAGGGTGAGATATTACTAGTACAGGATTGTGAAAGTGATCTTGAACGTTTTCTTTCTGAAAGTTGCGGAAAAAGAAAATGACGGGATTTGCTTAGAAGAATTCCAAGAGTTATAAAAGGCTCTTACACGATTTGGCCTTGAGGAGAAGTGCGGTAGAGAGCGAGAAGTCATTTATTGTATGTAACATATTTGTCAAAACGATGGAGCTTTCCTTTCAGAAAGTGGCGGGCTGAAAATAATAACAGCACAACAGAGTATAAGCTGTTCATAGGACATCCTTCGACGTCATGGAAAGTAAGTTACTTTTAAGGAGTTCTGATTTCTGATTGGTTATGTTATATGGGTTTTTTAAACACAATCATTTTGATTGTGTTTTTTTTCCCCGCTGTTATATGATGAATACCTCCAACTCACTGTTTTTAGTGAAGTTTGATATATTCTGAGAACAGCAAAAATAAACCATTTAACATGTATAATTAATTCTGTACTTTGTATAGTGAATTTTAATTTGTACTCGTCTTATCTCATGCTCACTCATCTTTTACTACCTTCTATCAATCCTCCTTACATACTCACATTGCCTTTTGTTTTATTCTCTTTCACCCTTGCTATCTAACTCCACTTATCTTTCAACCTTTGTTTCCCTAATCCAACTCTGCTTTTTTCTTTTCTCCCTTGCACCATTTTTCAGCTTTTAGACCTTCTGCTTCGCTTTTCTTTTCCATCTTTCCTCCCTTTGTTTTCTAAAATAAATATTTTTGGGTTCTCCTTTTTTGGTGCAATCAGTTAGTATAACTCACCCTCACTCATTTATCTTTCTTTGTTGCCTCACTCAGTCTGTATCTGACACTCTTTCCTTCACTTCCTCTGTCTCCTCTCTCCCTCACTCTCTTTTCCTTATTCACCCTTTCCTTATATAGTTTACCTTACTTACTTTCTTTTAGTAGCTTACACAACTTCAATTTAGTTTTCTCTTTTATCCTTCTTTTCTGTCACTGAAAGTATCTTCCTTTTTTTTCTCTTACTAATTTACTCTATTACAATTTCTTTTTGTCTCTGACTGTCTATCACCGTTTCTTTCTCTTTTTTTCTGCATGTTTATCTCTAACTTTATTTCTTTGTAAAATTGGATCATTTTCAATCTTTTCCCTTGTCTTTTCTAATTTTTAAATACATGTTTTAATATTTTTCAAATTTTTGTTCTTTCTTTCACAGATTGAAAGTATAAAAATAACAAATGACTAAGTTAACGACAATTATAAGGTAAGTGTTTTGTACTCTTTTCGTTACATTTCTATCACATTTAACTTCTATTAGTTCCACTGCTTCATTTCTTTAACCCTCAGTTTCCTGCCTTTGCTACTTCCCTCATTCCTTTCTCTATTACTTACTTACTCTACTCCTTCCACTCATTTTCTGAGTACCTCTGTTCTCATAGTTCCTCATTCCTGTTCACTCACTCCGTCTCTATTACTCTTACTGTCTCTGACTGATCACTCTTTCACTACTTGTTCATTATGCTTTCTCCCTGTAGTTCAAGCACACTATGTTATTTACATTTCTTTGCTGTTTCAATTATTCCTTTTCTCTCACTTCTTCTTTTCTGCTTTCTGTTTTTTCTCTCTGTTATTCCACATGTTTTAACCTTAGTCACTGTCATACATCTTGTTTTATTCCTATTTACTTTCACTCACTCTTTTCTTAACACTTTCCCTCAGGGTTGTTCTTTTAGTCCGGTTCTATCCCTACCTCTCATTCCACATCCTTTACTGTTTTTCTTCTTAATTTGAACATTCACTCATATTCTCCAAGAAACTCTTGTTTATTTTTCTTCTACTCTCCTTTTTTTCTTTTACTTCCTTATCTATTTTGTGTTTCTCAATTATACCCTCTTACATCTTTTCTTTGGTAAATAGATGTATAGATGTATTAAACAGTATCTCTGTGTTACTCCCTCTAGCTGTCTTTCTGTTAACATTACTCTCTGTTTCCTTCCCTTATACTCACTCTTCCTTTTTTTTGTACATTTTTTTTTGTTTCGCTTCCGGTTCGCGTACCGGCGCGCGAACCGGGAAGCGAATCAAAAGAAATAGAGGTTGCCAGAGTGCTAAACATTCTAGCAATTTTTTATAAAGGGGAGATAGTTCTGAAAAGAACTTTTTTTTATTGTTTTTGTTGTTTTATATTTTTTTTATTATTTTTCTGAACATTTTTTTTACTTTTTTTGTATTTTTTGAACGGTTTTATATTTTTTTGTTTTTTTTGGGGGGGGGGGGACAAAAATCATTGATTATAACAGGCTCAACAGGAGCAACAAAAAAAACATAATTTATTTTCTGGGGCGTTTTGGACATTTATGATTTTCAATTGCTACGTTGATCAAATTTATGCTACTCTCCCTGCAGCAAATTAATTGGCCGCAATGAATGCACACGTGCTTCACTTCCCCGAACTTCAACTGGATGTTGGGGACCATCTCCCTCGCCTCTGGTCCCGTCAATGCCTCTCCAGATGATGTACTGGCCACAGGAGGGGGGTTATCCTGCAGGTGACGTACCTGCGCAGCACTATAATTAATAGGGTGCCACCTCTCCATGTGGCGATGCATGGTGAAATTGCCATAGCTGTATTTCTTATCAGTCCCTCTGGACAAATCATTTTTGCAGATGAGACAAGTAACATAGCGGGCATTAACTTTTTTTTGGCCCCGGGAAAATGAGTAAAATTGCCAGATGTAATCTTCTTTTACATGGGACCTCCTTGGTTCTTCACGCAAAAACTGCCTCTCCTCTTGCTCCTCTTCCTCTTCTTCCTCTTCTTCCTCCTCTTGCTGAAGGATAACCTGAGGAGGTGGTCCTCTCTTCCTAGGAGGTGGTGGTGGTGGTGGGGGTGCACCAGCTGCAGCTACTACTGAAGCCATTTCTTAGTAAGCAAAATAGGTCTTCCTCTCACAAAGTTGAAAGTCAGAGTGAGAAAAAAGGTGTGGGCTTTCATTATTTTGGAAAAAAAATAGTTCTAAACCAATGAAAAGTGTTATTTTTAGGTCACATGACCTAGCCGTACATCATTAGGAAACCAAAAGTGAAATGAACCAATGAAAAGTTTTAATAACAAGTCACATGACCTGTTACGCTTACGTTACGCGCTGCATGCCGCGCCCCGGATCGCTTCCGGGGCGCTGCGCTTCGCGCCTCGGTTCGCGCTCCGGAGCACTTCCGGGTGCGCTAACGAGGCGCGTCATAAGACGCATTACGCGAGAACGCCATACGTCACGCTTACGCGACGCGTCACGATGTTGTTTTCTAACGCGGCAGTTGCGCAACGTTTACCGGTTCGCGGACCGGGTCGCGGCACCAAATTGAGCTAACGGGAAGCTACCCGGTTCGCGGACCGGGAGCGAAACAAAAAAAAATAATAAATAAAAAATTGTATTAAAAACATATAAAATATATTTTTCGAATTAAAGAAGAATACATTTTAAAGCTTTTGATATTTGCTATTAAAAAACCATTGAAATTCACTGAAAAAACCATAGGTTATAGACCATATATAGTTAGGAATTAGCATTTACAAAACCTTGAAAATTCACTGAAAAAACCATAGGTTATACACCATATATAGTTAGGAATTAGCATTTACAAAACCTTATTTTACTCACACAAAACCATTGACATTTGCATATATAGTTAGTTGCACTAACTATATATCGCGCACCCGCAATCCACTGCTGATCATGTCACATATTACATCATTCATGACATGGTCAGTGACATCACTGATGACATCACTGATGACATCTCAAATGACATCACTGATGACATCACTGATGACATCACAAATGACATCACTGATGACATCACTAATGACATCTCAAATGACATCACTGATGACATGACTGATGACATCTCATTTGAGATTACTGATCACATCACTGATGACATTATTCATGTGATAATGCAATGAACCTCTTCAGACTCCAATATAACCTTAGATACACTCAGTGTAAACAGACACTCACAGACTGTCACTCATCCATGAAGTTACACACACACCTAGTCAGTCATGCAAAGAATCAATCACACCTCCATTTTCTCAACTATACAGTTATACACACCTTACTTATTCAAACATATACTAACACATATTTACTCTCTTATACAATCATGGATACAAGTTCACAATGATCCATACAGCCACTCACACATTCACTGGCTGTTATGCACATTTATTTATATATGACAACTCTCACATGTACTGTGTTTTACATATGTACTTACTTTGACATGTAGCACTGAGATATCTATTCACTCACCAATACACTCATGCACACAGTCAACCGCCCATACAGATGTTTCCACATGCACTTTTGAACCCATACATCTAGTGAATCAACTGCTCACACATTTATGCACAGTCATACACCTCCCAGCCACCCATACACACTCAGTCTCCCATACAAATACTTGGGCAACCAATCAATAACCCATATAGTTAATCATATAGCTAATGATTAACACATGCAGCAGTTTACAGAACAACAGAAATAATGATGCACAAATTAAGACAGTTTAGTCACTAACCCATGCACTCAGTGAGACACATTTAATCACTCACTCATACAGTCAGTCATGCACCTACTAAATCCTTCATCCAGACACTTATAAATCCACTCATTCTTCAATATGTAAGACATATTTTAACTTTACAGAAACATACAGTCACTGGATGTAGTCATCAGTGATGTCATCAGTGATGTCATTTGAGATGTCATCAGTGATGTCATCAGTGATGTCACTGACCATGTCATGAATGATGTAATATGTGACATGATCAGCAGTGGATTGCGGGTGCGCGATATATAGTTAGTGCAACTAACTATATATGCGAATTTCAATGGTTTTGTGTGAGTAAAATAAGGTTTTGTAAATTCTAATTCCTAACTATATATGGTGTATAACCTATGGTTTTTTCAGTGAATATATATATATATCTGGAGGAACCGGGTTGTGAGGTTGCCATTTGTTCTAATAAAGGCTGTTTACCTACCTGTAAGCGAGTGCGGCTTCATTCGTGCTGGGCTAACTTTGGGACATGTTGATACAGCAGCTCCAGGCCATAGAAGCTAAGCACTGCCCCACAATCATCAAGAGGGCTCTACGAGGGCATTCATTCTTCGCATAGAGAGACTCTTCAGTGAACACGTAATGTTAAGCGGCATCATCACAACTCGAGGCCCAATGGAGGGCTGCTGCAAAGAAGTCCTAAATTAATTGTAAGCAGACGAACCCACCAGAGGGAGAGATTATGCAAAAAATACTACAGTGACCAGCATGCAATGGGAATGACAAGTTAAGTCAAATTGGGGCACACCAGAAGCCACTTTAATTGTTAGCATGCAGCGGTCTGTGGTAACGCAACTGAACGCGCCTGCTCACCTTGGCCCTGGAAGCAGTGGAGAGAATTCTCCGAAAACGCATTGGCCACAAGGACAAAAATGAGGGGTTGTGAAGCTGCCGGTGGTTCTAATAAAGGTTGTTTACCTACCTGCAAGTGAGTGCAGCTTCATTCGCGCTGGGCAAACTTTGGGACATATATATATATATATATATATTTATATATACATATATATATATAATCCCAAATTGACTATGCTTGTGAGAGGCACACTACAGGAGTCTTCCCTCCGGGCTGGTAGGCTTTGCGTGACTCGTTGCTTCACTTTTCATTAATGTGCCCGACGCGTTTCGGGGAACCACCCCCTTCCTCATGGGCTGCAACAAAAAGCACACGAGATTTGCATCAATTTCATCTGGACTTGATTTTATTCATGACAAGCCCCTCTGTGGGCGTATGCTAAGTGCACTTTGCTTACAGCGTATTATGGGACTTGTGGTCCGTTGATGCAATACAATTTTCAAGTCTTTAAGTAAGTTCATGTGTCCATTTGTAAAATAGTGCATGTCTTTATACTGCCTTGAGTAGGCTGCGTTACAAACCTGTCACGCTGTGTCATAAGCAGATTCCTGTGCTTTTAGGTCCCAATAGTTCAGGATTCCAGGCCGCGCCTTGCCGCTATGGTCGTTTCTCAAGCAGCCAGCGCTGGTGCTCTCTCCACGGCTAGGCTGCCGTGAAAACATATAATCCCAAATTGCCTAAGATTGTGAGAGGCACACTACAGGATTCTTCCCTCCGGGCTGGTAGGCTTTGCGTGACTCGTTGCTTCACTTTTCATTAATGTGCCCGAAGCGTTTCAGGGAACCACCCCTTCCTCATGGGCTGCAACAAAAAGCACACGAGATTTGCATCAATTTCATCTGGACTTGATTTTATTCATGACAAGCCCCTCTGTGGGCGTATGCTAAGTGCACTTTGCTTACAGCGTATTATGGGACTTGTGGTCCGTTGATGCAATACAATTTTCAAGTCTTTAAGTAAGTTCATGTGTCCATTTGTAAAATAGTACATGTCTTTATACTGCCTTGAGTAGGCTGCGTTGCAAACCTGTCACGCTGTGTCATAAGCAGATTCCTGTGCTTTTAGGTCCCAATAGTTCAGGATTCCAGGCCGCGCCTTGCCGCTATGGTCGTTTCTCAAGCAGCGAGCGCTGGTGCTCTCTCCACGGCTAGGCTGCCGTGAAAACATATAATCCCAAATTGCCTAAGCTTGTGAGAGGCACACTACAGGATTCTTCCCTCCGGGCTGGTAGGCTACTCTTTTCTTTAAAGGAGATGCGCACATATCAATTCACCGTGTTTTGCCTGTGACACGGTACAGAAGCCCACGCTTCACAAGTGACACCGGAATCATTGGCAGCGGCAGCTCCGGCTGCTGATTGGACGTTTCTGTGGTAGCAGATTTTCCGGAGTCCACCTTATAACCACAGGAGAAGGAGAAGCGTTGTTGAGGCAATTCAGCCTCACATTGGGCTCGGTGCATTGCCACTCGGATCCATGCGGAAAGGACAACTGGGTGCTTAAGGTTGTTGCGATGTGGGCACCCGAGGGAGCGCCTTTAACTCAAAAAGACAGAGAAATGGTGGCACGCTCCGCTCCTTGACTCACCTGCCAGCTATTTCTTTCAATCTGGTGTTTCCCTAACCCTATGGATCCCTTTCTCAGGAACCGAGTATTCTGGGATGTGAAGTCCTTTGAACTTTTGGGGACTACACGTTGGACATCCCGCTCCGGCTGGAGTGGGAGGGATTGGGTCACAACCTATCAGAACTGAGCAGGATGACTATAGCAGTTCAGGGAGAGGGGGCCTGTTCATTTCAGCATTACTGGGCACCAAAGAAGGCCTCACGGCCGAAATGCATTTGCCTGATGCACTCATGAGAATAAAATGGCTCCTTGGTACCGCCCCACTGTGGCTTCTACTCTTTTCTTTAAAGGAGGTGCGCACATATCAATTTACCGTGTTTTGCCTGTGACACGGTACAGAAGCCCACGCTTCACAAGTGACACCGGAATCATTGGCAGCGGCAGCTCTGGCTGCTGATTGGACGTTTCTGTGGTAGCAGATTTTCTGGAGTCCACCTTATCACTAAGCATGGGCGGAAAATCCGTTCCGCTCGTGGATTTTGCGGATTTTCGGCAAATTCGCAATCCGCGAACTCTCGCGTACTTGCCGAAAATTCGTAAATCCGTGCGAAGCGGATTTTTTGCTTGGTCGCACTTGCCAAATAGAATACTATACAATTTCGTGGGTGTAAACACTTGCGAACAAGTAGATGCGGCGGGCAGCGACAATCTCGCAATTGCGAGATTGCAAAATTTGCAGTTTCGCACAAGAAATCCACCAGCAGGCAGCATAAACCTTGAAAATTATTATTTTTATCAGAATAACTCCTCAGGTTGACATTTGCCTGCACTTTTTTTGCAAGGAGTCCATTTTGGGGGGGGGGTGGGAAGAAGGAAGTGCCCCACAGTCTCCAACTTCCTGTTCCTCTCCAGCAGGCTCCTCCCAGTGCTTTCTTCATGTGCTGGTCCCTTTGATTTGGATCTTGACCTGGTGGGATCACTTTTTGTGGATGCTGCTGGATATTTGGATTTTTGCAAAACTGAAAGCACTCAGCAGGTGCAAACGTTCAATCTTATCATTAGTAACCATTCACTGTAGTGCTTCCTGAGGGGCCCCTTCAGAGTTCAGTTGCCTACTTGCAACTATTCTATGACCCTGCTCTGACCCTCACAGCAGGCTCAGAGAATAGCTACAAGTATACAACAAAGGTCCTGTTAAAAAAATGACACTGCAACAGACAGCAATTACAGATAAGGAAGCAGGTGCCAGCCTGGAAGTTCAAATTCAGTGACACATTAATCAGCCCCTAATTCATTCATGTCAGTTGAGGCAGGGCAGGTGTGCTTTTCCCCCCATAATCTACAGTGATGAACTAGAGGGTGGCATGGGTGAGCCAGAGGGTGGCATGGGTGAGCCAGAGGGTGGCAGTGGTGAAACAGAGGGTGGCAGTGGTGAAACAGAGGGTGCTGTGATGAACCAGACGTAGATACAACATGGTCGCGACCGTTGCTACCCGACAAGTAAGTTCGCGTTTGCGAACTGGTAAAAAACCCTTGCGAAATGGCAGAAACACTTGCGAACACACAAAAAAAAGGAATCCGCAAAATTCGCAAGAGTTCGCGGATTTTGCAGATTGTGAATCCGTAAATATGCAATTTCGCGGATTGCCAATTCGCAAAATCCGCCCATGCTTACTTATAACCCCAGGAGAAGGAGAAGCATTGTTGAGGCAATTCTGCCTCACTCTGGGCTCGGTGCATGGCCAATCGGATCCACGTGGAAAGGAGACCTGGGTGCTTAAGGTTGTTGCGATATGGGGACCCGAGGGAGTGCCTTTAACTCAAGAATACAGAGAAATGGTGGCACGCTCTGCTCCTTGACTCACCTGCCAGCTGTTTCTTTTAATGTGGTGTTTCCCTACCCTATGGATCCCTTTCGCTGGAACCGAGTATTCTGGGACGTGTAGTCCAATGAACTTTCGGGGACTACACGTCGGACATCCCGCTCCGGCTGGAGTGGGAGGGATTGGGTCACAACCTATCAGAACTGAGCAGGATGACTATAGCAGTTCAGGGAGAGGGGGCCTGTTCATTTCAGCATTACTGGGCACTGAAGAAGGCTTCACGGCCGAAATGCATTTGCCTGATGCACTCATGAGAATAAAATGGCTCCTTGGTACTCCCCCACTGTGGCTTCTACTCTTTTCTTTAAAGGAGGTGCGCACATATATATATATATATATATATATATATATATATATATATATATATATATTCACTGTAAAAACCATAGGTTTCAGGCCTTATATAGTTAGGAATTAGCATTTAAAAAACCTTTAAAATTCACTCAAAAAACTATGGGCCTTATTTATGAAGCCCTTGCGCCGCCGGTGCGCCACTTTTAAAATGGGAAAAAGTGACGCACCAGCGGCGCAAGGCCTTCATAAATAAGGCCCTATAAGTTTTAGGGGTGTTATAGTTAGCTGGACATTTCACTCATACAAAACCATTGAAATTGCTCCTATATAGTTAGTTGTACTAACTATATTTCGCGCACCCGCAATCCACTGCTGATGATGTCACATATTACATCATTCATGACATGGTCAGTGACATCACTGATGACATCTCAAATGACATCACTGATGACATCATCCAGTGAATGTGGTTTGCTTCGTTATTTAAATATGCATTATATATATATATAGCAATTTGCATTGAAGCATGAGTGGATATATAAAAATAAATATTTGGATGGAGGATTTAGTAGCAGTGTAATTGACTGTTTACTTGACCAATTTATAGTGTCTCACTAAATATAGTGGATAGTGACTAAACTGTTTGAATATCTGTATCACTTTGTCAGTTGTTGTGTAAACTGGTTCTCCAGTTGGTTACTAGCTATGTGAAAGTCTATATTAGTTATTGATTAGTTAACTGAGTATTTGTATGGGAGAGTGAATCTGTGTGTGGTTCGATGGGGGGTGAGTGACTGCCCAAAGATGTGTGAATAGTTGATTCACTAGATATATGAAGTTAAAACTACATGTTCTAACAGTTGTTTGGGTGAGTGAATATCTTTATGGGTGTGGTGATGAGCAAATATATTTCTCAATGGTACATGTCCAACAAACTAGAAAAATAAAAGGCAGTGTATGTGTCAGTTGTTGTATATAAATAAGTATATATAAGAGACTCAATGATGGTGTGAGTGACTGTATGGATAACTTTATACTTGTAATAATGATTTTATAATTCACTAAGTATGACTTACTATCTAAATGAATAGATGAAATAGATGAAGTTGTGTTTGTATAAGTGTGTAGCTAAGTAAATATGTAAGTATGATCCATTGTTTGCATAAGTGAGTAGGATGACTTCATATGTGAATAGGATGTGTGCTGGTGTGTAATGTCGATTTAGGTGTATAAGTATTTTTGATAGTGTTCTATTGTTCATTGACAGCATGTATGAGTGAATCTACAGGTAAGTGATTAGATGCGTGTTTACATCTATGAATCACTGAGTGGGTTTTTAGATACTTGTATTGCTGTAACAATGGATTCAAATATGATACTCTGTATTTTAAAAAGAGTGATGAAATATTTTACTAGTGTATGAAAAGGTCGTTACTCTCCCGTTCCATCGTCACCTTCTTGTCAGATTTAGATTCAATATCATCCAGTTCTCCCTGAGTTATTTTCCAGTATGGGGAAAATCAGATCTGTCTATTCCCTGCAGTTGTGATAATTTTTCTGATCAGTCCTTAATGCACTTCATCATGTTCTGTGACCATTATGCTGTTATCAGAAAACAGTTTCTGGTACCATTGCTGAGAGAGGCGGGTTTTACACAAGTGCGGCCTGCACTCATGTATTTACAACTGTTGGGCAGCACCCGGGTAATTCTTGGGGTTGCCTGTTTCTTGGTTGCAGCTATGCGTAATAAGGCCAAAAGATTGATTGTGAACGTCTCTGAGGTGTGATTCTATTTTAGCTACTATTTTATTCTCTTGTGTATTGTGTTTTTTATTAATTCCTAATGTATATTTATGATGATGAACTGGTTCAAACTGCTTTTTAATTCTTTTCATCTTGGAATAACGTATTGTAATCGCTTTTATGATTTTATTTATTCGAATAAAGCATGACATGACTTGACTTGACTTGTATGAAAAGGTGTATGTGATTGTCACGTGGATGATGTCATCAGTGATGTCATCAGTGATGTCATTTGAGATGTCATTTGAGATGTCATCAGTGATGTCACTGACCATGTCATGAATGATGTAATATGTGACATCATCAGCAGTGGATTGCGGGTGCGCGAAATATAGTTAGTACAACTAACTATATAGGAGCAATTTCAATGGTTTTGTATGAGTGAAATGTCCAGCTAACTATAACAGCCCTAAAACCTATAGTTTCTTGAGTGAATTTTAAAGGTTTTTTAAATGCTAATTCCTAACTATATAAGGCTTGAAACCTATGTTTTTTTCAGTAAATTTCAAAGGTTTTTTAAATGCTAATTCCTAACTATATAAGGCCTGAAACCTATGTTTTTTTCAGTGAATTTGCAAGGTTTTTTAAATGCTAATTCCTAACTATATAAGACCTGAAAGCCCACTAGGAATCTCCAGTATGCGCCAGGGGACTGCATTGCAGAGAGGTGTAATGAAGCCACGCCCCTTTTTACACCTCTTTGCAACGCAGCCCCCGTGCATGTTTGAAGAGGGGGAACTAATTCCCCTTGCATACTGGGGGCCCCTGTGGGCCAACTAGCCCACCTTGAACCTCCAGTATGCGCCAGGGGGCTGCATTGCAGAGGTGTAATGAGGCTATGCCCCTTGTTACACCTCTCTGCAACGCAGCCCCCTGGCGCGTTTGGAGAGGGGGAACTAATTCCCCTTGCATACTGGGGGTCCCTGGGGGCCAACTAGCCAACTAGGAGCCTCTAGTATGCTCCAGGGGGCTGCATTGCAGAGAGGTGTAATGAGGCCACACCCTTTTTTACACCTCTCTGCAACGCAGCCCCCGTGCATGTTTGAAGAGGGGGAACTAATTCCCCTTGCATACTGGGGGTCCCTGGGGGGCAACTAGCCCACCTGGAACCTCCAGTACGCGCCAGGGGGTTGCATTGCACAGAGGTGTAATGAGGCTATGCCCCTTTTTATACCTCTCTGCAACGCAGGCCACTGGCGCGTTTGCAGAGGGGGGACTAATTCCCCTTGCATACTGGGGGTCCCTGGGTCATATCTGCCCAAACGCTGATATTCCGAACGATTGAAAATGACTTTTCTTGAGAATCATTTGGATTTGGATTATCATGTCCTATACTTTGGAATTTTTGAAAGACTGACTTTGAGGATGCTATAAATTACTCAAGTCTGCCCGAATTGTCGGGGTAAAACAGGATACCGACATAACTTGAAGGAAATAAGAACGCCCTGAAGAAGTTATGTTGTACAGAACGAAACGCGTCGGCTGGCTGTGGTACATAAAGTTAAGGAAAATAAAATCATTTGAATATACACCAAGATTCAGCGCTTCAATAAGGACTCTAAGTGATATGATTTTATTGAACTTATTGTGCAAGTGGCGCTGTGCCAAACTTTTGAATGTTCTCCACTACTCTCTACTACTTACTCTCTACTACTCACTACTCTCTAATACTCACTCTCTACCACTCATTCTCTACTACTCTACTACTCTCCACTACTCTCTCTCTACTACTCACTCCCTACTACTCACTATCTACTACTCTCTACTACTCACTCTCTACTACTCTCTACTACTCACTCTCTACTACTCTCTCTCTACTACTCACTCTCTACTACTCTCTACTACTCACTCTCTACTTCTCACTCTTTACTACTCTCTACTACTCACTCTCTACTACTCTCTCTACTACTCTCTACTACTCACTCTCTACTACTCACTCTACTACTCACTCTCTACTACTCTCTACTACTCACTCTCTACTACTCTCTCTCTACTACTCTCTACTACTCACTCTACTACTCACTCTCTACTACTCTCTACTATTCTCTCTCTCTGCTACTCACTCTACTACTCACTCTTTACTACTCTCTACTACTCACTCTCTACTACTCACTCTACTACTCACTCTTTACTACTCTCTACTACTCACTCTCTACTGCTCTCTACTACTCACTCTACTACTTACTCTCTACTACTCTCTACTACTCACTCTCTACTACTATCTACTACTCACTCTACTATTCACTCTACTACTCTCTACTACTCACTCTCTGCTACTCTCTCAACTGCTCTCTACTACTCACTCTCTACTCTCTATTACTCACTCTCTTCTCTCTACCTCTCTACCTCTCTCTACTTCTCTCTCTACTAGTCTCTACCTCTCTACCTCTACCTCTCTACCTCTACACCTCTACCTCTCTACCTCTCTCTACACGCACACATATACACATATATATACACATATATATGCATATGCAATTATATATATGTATGTGCATATGTATATACATATATATAAACATATATAATCTGCATATCTATATAAATACAAATATAAATGCATGCATACATATACATATATGCCTACATATGCATGTGATTTACATGAAGGTTTTAAAAACACTAATAAAAGCAAAGCTAAAAAGCCACCTCATTACAAACAGAATGGCTTTAACTTAAACGAGGGTAAGATCTATTGCATTTTCAATGCTTGTTTACTTTGGTTCCATCAAGAAGGCATTCAGATGTGTCACACATTTGCCATAAATTATGAATGTTAGCACTCTAGTTGCTCATTAGATCACTGTAGTAAAGCTACTGCTCACCAGGGAAGTCTGCTGCTGGTATTCAAAGTGCATGTTTCAGTCTTCATGTCAGAATATTTTTAATGAAATAGAAGAGGATTTGAGAAGTCACTCAAAATGTGCCCTAATTTTTCTTTCTGAAGCACTAATCATACTTTCTATGGCAAAATGAACCCCTTCATTTTGTTCCTTTTTAAATTAAATGTTTTCAGACTTCAATAAGGACGCTAAGTGATATGATTTTATTGGACTTATTGTGCAAGTGGTGCTGTGCCAAACTTTTGAATATTCTCCACTACTCTCTACTACTTACTCTCTACTACTCCACTACTCTCTAATATCTAATACTCACTCTCTACTACTCATTCTCTACTACTCTACGACTCTCTACTACTCTCTCTCTACTACTCACTCCCTACTACTCACTATTTACTACTCTCTACTACTCACTCTCTACTACTCTCTACTCTCTACTTCTCACTCTCTACTACTCTCTCTCTACTACTCACTCTCTACTACTCTCTACTACTCACTCTCTACTACTCACTCTACTACTCACTCTCTACTACTCTCTACTACTCACTCTCTACTACTCTCTCTCTACTACTCTCTACTACTCACTCTACTACTCACTCTCGACTACTCACTCTACTACTCACTCTCTACTACTCTCTCTCTACTACTCTCTACTACTCACTCTACTACTCACTCTCTACTACTCTCTACTACTCACTCTCTACTGCTCTCTACTACTACTCACTCTACTTCTTACTCTCTACTACTCTCTACTACTCACTCTCTACTACTCACTCTCTACTACTCACTCTCTACTACTTACTCTACAATTCACTCTACTACTCTCTACTACTCACTCTCTGCTACTCTCTCTACTGCTCTCTACTACTCTCTACTACTCACTCTCTACTCTCTATTACTCACTCTCTTCTCTCTACCTCTCTACCTCTCTCTACTTCTCTCTCTACTAGTCTCTACCTCTCTACCTCTACCTCTCTACCTCTATCTCTCTACCTCTACACCTCTACCGCTCTACCTCTCTCTACAGGCACACATATACACATATACATACATATTCACTGAAAAAACCATAGGTTTCACACCAGTTACAGTTAGGAATTAGCATTTAAAAAACCTATTACATTCACTGAAAAAACCATAGGTTTCACACCAGTTATAGTTAGCTGGAAATTTTACTCGCATAAAACCATTGAAATTCCCACGTTATAGTTAGTTGGACTCACTATAACTTGCGCGTGCAATGCACTGCTGATGACGTCACATATTACATCACTCATGACATGGTCAGTGACATCACTCATGACATCACTGATGACACCATCTAGTGAATGTGTGTATTTTAAAAAAATAATTATGTGTTATATATGTATATGTAAAAGTTGATGGAAGAATAAATGTTTAAATAAGGGTTTACATGGATGTTTTTTTGAAATAAATTGATTGGTTCACTGGCTTATTAAGTGTATCTTAGTGTATACATATATTAGTGAGTAATGTTTAAATATTTAAATATAAGGATTAGTGTTTCACTTTGTGTATAAGTGGCTGCATGGGTTGGTGAGTAGCTACATGTGTATGTATATGGGTTATTAGATGGTTTTTTTTAATATCAATATGAGTGTCTATATGTTTGGTGGGGGTATTACTTAGAACATAGATGCATGAGTGACTGACTCTCTGTTTGTATGTGTTTTGAAGACAGCATATGTGCAGGACTGTATGGGTGGATGACTGTGTATATGTGTGTGTGTTACTGACTGAATGACTGTCTCACTAGTGTCTTTATCAGTAACTACATATGTTTTAATGTACTATATGTGAATATTGATGTATATAAGTGAGTATATGTGAGAGTAAGGGATTGTAAGAGTTCCTGTTTAAATAAGTATGTGTTTCTATAAGTGATTGTTTAAGAGAGTAAGTATGTGTAAGGTTCCTTAGAAGTAAGGTGGTAGGGTGTGTATAGCTGTATATGCAAATAAATGGATGTTCAATAGTTTATTTGCATGTGTGAGTATGTGTGAGAGTATCTTTTGGATGACTGTCGGTGTGTAACGGGATGTATAGGTGTATCACTACATATGATGAGTGAGTATACGTATGAGTGATTATATAGAACTGTTGGTGAATGAGTGGCTGTGTATATAGATGGTGGAATTATTGAATTGGTTGTTGTAACTGGTATGGGTATCTCCATTTTTTTGAAAATTTTAGTTTCTGTTTTTGAATATGTGTTTTAAGGCTCACATTACAGTGAAAGGAGGTCTGTCACTGTATCACAAGGTGGTGTCATCAGTGATGTCATGAGTGATGTCACTGACCATGTCATGAGTGATGTAATATGTGACGTCATCAGCAGTGCATTGCACGCGCAAGTTATAGTGAGTCCAACTAACTATAACGTGGGAATTTGAATGGTTTTATGCGAGTAAAATTTCCAGCTGACTATAACTGGTGTGAAACCTATGGTTTTTTCAGTGAATTTAATAGGTTTTTTAAATGCTAATTCCTAACTATAACTGGTGTGAAACCTATGTTTTTTTCAGTGAATTTCATAGGTTTTTTAATAGCAAATCTCTATAGGTATGAAATGTAATATTTTTTAAAACGAATTTTATATTGTATAATTATGTAATATTTTTTTTTTAAATTTATTTATTTATTTTTTGCCTCGGAACACTCCCGGGGTGCGTACCAATGCGCTCACTGGTAAGCGCACTGCTACGCCGCGCCCCAGGGCGCGTACCGGTGAGCGTCCCGTTAGCGCTATTGCCGCGAACGAAAACAACATCGTGACGTATCGCGTAGCCGCGTGATGCGTCATATGACGCACAGCGTAAGCGCACCCGGAAGCACGCGAGCGCATACGATCGCGAAACGTCCTGACGCGCTTACGCAATGTGCCTCCGGGCGCGCCCCGGGGCGCGACTATGAGCGTGCCCCGGGGCGCGTAGCGTAAGCGCGTAGGGTCATGTGACCTGAAAATAACACTTTTCATTGGTTCACAACACTTTTGGTTTCCAAATGATGAAAGCCCTGCTCATGTGGCTTGAAAATAACACTTTTCATTGGTTCACAACACTTTTGGTTTCCAAATGATGAAAGCCCTGGTCATGTGACTTAAAAATAACACTTTTCATTGGTTAAGAACACTTTTGTTTTCCAAATGATGAAAGCCCCCACCTTTTTTCCTCATTTTCACTTTGTTATTTGAGTGAGGAAGACCTGCTTTTCCTTACAGAGATGGCTACAGTCATATAAGCAGCTGGAGCATCTGCCCCACCACCACCACCACCACCACCACCATCAAAAAGACCACCAGAAGATCACATTAGTGGTCAAGAAGAAGAGGAGGAGGATGATGAAGAGGAGGAACAGACAAGGGTCTTCCTGCCTGAAGATAATCCCCCATACAAACCCAAAGAGCACTTTGTATGGGAGTTCTACAACATCCCAAGGGGTTTTAAAAAAGTCAACGCTGCGAAGGTGGCTTGTTTGATTTGTGGCGCTGAGCTGTCCAGGGGAAACCCTAACAAAAAATATTCCTTCGGGAATCATACCATGATTCGGCACATGATGCGTTTGCACCCAAACAACTATTCTGCTGCAGAGGTAAGGGACCTCTGCAGTAAGCTACCCCCATCAACATCCAGACCCTCAACATCCAAAGAACCAACTCCATCGGGTTCAGAGGCAAGAGAGACGATGTCTATCATACAACCAAAATTTAACGATTTTAAAATCGTGTGCAAATATTGTGGAAAGACACTTTGCTATGGTGAGCAAAGTATAAAACTTATCATCTGTGCTGGTGATAACCATAAGTGCCCGATTTTTTTTTGCTCCAGTTGAGCCATTTACAATTCCCTGTTTTTTGTTTCTCCCCATAAAAAATAAAAAAAAATATAAAACTGTTCAGAAAAGCCAAAAAAGTAAAACATTTTCAAAAAAACAATAAAAAAATATAAAACAACAAAAACAATAAAAAACAGTTCTTTTTAGATCTACCTTTAATTTATAAAAATAAACCAATATTTTTAAAGAATCTCTGCCAATCTTTTTTCTGCAGGGTACGCGTACCGGTACGTGCACCGGGGCGCGCACCGAGGCGCGCACCCAATTTATTTTTATTTTTTTAAATAAAGAAAGAGTGAGCATGAGGGAAGAACACAGAGAGAGTAATGTTAAGAGAAAAAGAGCTAGAGGGAGCAACACAGAGGGATTGTTTATTACACAGTAAAAAACAGAGAAGATGTAATAGGGTGTAAGTGAGAAAAGGAAAATGAATAAGGGAGCGAAAGAAGGGAAGAGAGAAAAAGAAGACTAAAGTAGAGGTACTGGTAGAATGGGAGTGGGTGTTGAAAGTAAAAGGAAGGACAGTAAAGAATGGGGAATGAGGGGTAGTGACGGAACCGGAATAAATGAACAACGGTGAGGGAGGGTGAGAAAAGAGCAGTGAGTGTAAGTAAAGAGGGGTGAAAGAGGGTGGGTAAAAGTGAATAAGGGTAAGACATGGGGAGTGACAGAGAGAAAAGAGAGAGAGAGAGTAAAGGAAGGAGTGACTAAAAGAGTCTGAGTGAAACAGGAAAGAACGGTAAGTAAGGCAGTGTGGGTGACTTATAGGGAGTCAGTGGGTGTAGGTGGGGATTTGGGTCTGTAACGTGTGTGTGTGTGGGTGTGAGTGTGTGGGGTGTTTGGGTGTGGGTGGAGGTGTGGGTGTGTAAGATATGTGTGGGGGGTGTGTGGGTGTGGGGGGTATGTGTGTGGAGTGTGTGTGTGTGTGTGGGATGTGTGGGTGTGTGTGTGTGAGGAGTGTGTGTGTGGCTGTGTATGTGTGTGTGTGTGAGGTGTGTGTGTGGTGTGTGTGTGGGGTGTATGTCAGAGGTGTGTGTGTGTGTGTGTTGGGGGGAGGTGTGTGTAGGAGTGAAGTAATGATTAAGGGAAAGAGAATGAGTGAGGCAGCAAAGGAAGGGAACAGAGGGTAAGGGTAGTAAAGAATGGGGACTGAAAGAATTTGAATGTGGGAGGGGAAATAGGGAAAGGGTAGTAAACATGGAGAATATGAATAAGTGAGGGAAGCAGAGTAAAGAAACAGGAGTGAGGTAGGTTGAGAAACTAGTAGTGAGGTTAAAGCAAAGGGTGATGACAAACTACATTTTTTAGTCACACTTACCATATAATAAATGTAACTGTAATTACATTTTTTTACTACATTTTGTATCTGTGAAAGAGAGAAGAAAAAATAATCTATAATTAGTAAAATATGTATTTTAAAATAAAAGATGCAAATGAAGAGGTTAAATATCATAACAGTGTATTTAGAAATAAAGTAAGAGTGAAGGACACAGAAAGGGAAATAAAGTAAGGTAGAAGGACAAAAAGAGGGAAAAAGAAATAAAAGGTGAGCAAATTACTAAGAGTAAGGCATATAGATTCACTGACAGAAAGGAAGAGAAGAAGAGAAAAATGAACTGAAGGTAAGAAAGATACTAAAAGAATGTGAGTTAGCAAAACTAAATCAGGAAACAGGAGTAAGTAAAAAGATAATGACGGAGAGGGAAAGGAGTCTAATTAAGGATGCATTTAGAAGAATGAGGAATGGAAGATAACTGAGAGTAAGTGAAGGAGAGTCATAGAGTGAGGGGATGAAAGGAGAGAGGATAATATAGAAAGATTGAGGGAAAAGGAGTGAGGAAGTTAGTAGACAGAGAGACTAAGAGAAGGACTGAGTGAAGTGGAGTACAATGAGTGAGGAAAGGAAATGAGTAAGGGAGCAAAAAAAGGAAAGAGAGGAGAAGAGGACTAAAACAGTGTTACTGAGAGAAAGTGATTCGGTTATGAAAGTAAAGAGAAGGACACTGAAAGATAGGAAATGAGGGGTAGTAATGGAACCACAGTAAAAGAAATGGGATGAAGAACGATGAGAGAGGAGCAAGAGAAAAGAGCAAACAAAGATAAGCGAGGGAGAGTGGGTGAGTTATAGTGATAGAGTGCGACAATACTGCTGAGTGAGTAAACAGGAATTACTAAAAGAGCAAAGGAGAGAAAGACGAAAAAGGGAAGCAAAGCAGAGAGACTGAAAGCTGAAAAGTTATGCAATGGAGAGAGGCGATGCAGACAGTTGAAATGAGAAAGAGAGGTTGTGAAAGAAGTGGAGTAAAGGAACGGGGGTGAAAGAGAGTGAGAGAAAGACATTATAAGTGAGTAAAAAGAGCTGAAAGAGGGTGAAAAAAAGGAAATTGAGTGTGAGACAATGGGAATACAATTTAAATTACTCAATACAAACTATAGAATAACTTGTACAACATGTTACATAGTTTATTTTTGCTGTTCTCAGAATATATTGAATTTCACTTAAAACAGTGAGTTCAAAATACTCATCATATGACAGCGGGAAAAAAAAACACAATCTAAAAGATTGTGTTTAAAAAAAAACGTTAGAAACTTATAAATCACCATGTACACTAAGCTTTGATTCACTTACTTTTCCTTTAGGCCAAATAGTATATCATGAAGGTCCTTTTCGTTGGACTTTCTAGAAGAAAAGCTCCAAGAACATCTGAAATATGTTTCAATGTTTTTATATACTCCTTCTGTTCAGTCATGACTCTTTCCTCATTCCTTCACCTTTCCGTAAGGCCAAATAGTGTCAGATGCATCAGTATATTTTCAAATTAGTTTAAACAAACTCTAAAATTACCGTTTTCCCGACGTTCTGAAAGAAAGGCTCAAACAACATTTTCACAATATTTAAATATTCATAATTCTATCTCTGGCTCTCTCATGTTGAACATTTCCTATAATACTGATATCACTTACTATTCGATCCACTTACCATACCTTTATGAGAACTATAATTTTTATATTATCTTCATCACTGTTACTCACAATTTAATTTTAAACAGCAAACTAACTTTTATTAACTGCTCCCGTCTTCATAGGGCAATTACCTTTACTTAAATTTTGGTTCTAGAAACACTAG
Organism: Lissotriton helveticus; assembly: GCF_964261635.1. Classification (NCBI taxonomy): domain Eukaryota; kingdom Metazoa; phylum Chordata; class Amphibia; order Caudata; family Salamandridae; genus Lissotriton; species Lissotriton helveticus. The sequence continues at coordinate 851,232,617 of NC_136063.1, forward strand.
GTATGAATTTTTTAAGTCAAAAGGCAAACGTTGTTTGAAAGTCAAATGACTGTCATTACAGTGGGTCCAACCTTTACGACATTTTAAATAGCATGTGTAATGCCCTGATGTTGTTGAAGGACCGTCATGATAAATAATAGCTACAGTTGCAAAGTTCTTCCTGAAATTGATAACTGAGAAGCCACGAAATTTTTAATAGAAGTTGTCAATTTACTTCCATTAGGTCTAAATCGTTGGAACATTAAAATGACATACTGACCATAATTTTGTATAAATAATGTGGACAGCATTGCAGACTTACATTGGCTACACACCATATTGTGATCAGCTGCTTTAACTAGATTATTAAAAGACACTGATTTGCAGTCTGGTAAAATCAAATATATAAATCTTTCAGTGTCTATTGTAGTACTACTTGATAAACTACAGTTGTCGCAGTCATGCTGACATTGATAAGAAAGGCTAAAAAGATTTTTTATATCTACACCTTTATCTTCCAATACATCAAACATATACATTAAAAATTCCTGACAATCCTGCTGAATATTCTGTGAAAATTGATTTTGACCAGAACATATGTCTAGAAGATTTCGAATTTCTGAAACACTTTCTATGTTTGCTCTATCACTGCTACATTTCTCAAACACAGAATTCAATAAACAGCAGAGTGTTTCATCCCGATTTTCAACAATCTGTTCTTGTAAATTTTGAAGAAAAAAAACAACATTAACCACTACATTAGCATAGCAGTTGACACCAGAACTGTTTTCAAACTGAAATCCAACAACATCTTCAACAGAATCCTTTTTCCTTCTGCTTACAATTACAGTTTCATCTACTTTTTGTCTTTTTGCTACTACCTCACTGCATTTATTCTCATTTCTTCTTTTTCGGCCTACCACACGTTTTTCAAACAAAGCATATTGAGGCAAATGTGGAGCATACTCTCTTCTTAACCTATTGTATTCTTTAACACAATCTAGATCTGCACAAATCTTTGTTTCATCACACTCAATCAAGTACAATCCTGATAAAGTTCTGACTCGTGATAATGCCACATATGCCATACCATCTTTAAACACAGAACTTCCAATGTTCACCAAAGCACTATCTACACCTAAACCTTGAGATTTATGAATTGTCACCGCATATCCCAAACAAACAGGAAACTGTTTTCGGCGAACATATAAGTCTTTCACAAGCACAAAATCTAGCTGAACAACGACAAATTTGTTCTATTTCGTCAATGCCATCAAATTTAATTTTAAAAATTTCAATTCCATCTCTATTTTTGTAATTTACAAAATCAACAACATATGTAAATGTAAATGTACATGTATTTATATAGCGCAAATCACCAACCCGGTATCTAAGCGCTTGCTTAGGGAACCCGTCCTGGTATTCCCCTGTGAGATACCCCGCAGGGTATCCACAAGGTGAAAGCCAAGCATCCCGCCGCGAGGGGCCGTAAAGGAGATTAAGCAAGCTATTGCCCAGAGTCGCAGGGTGTGACCCCGTGAGTCAAGTAGGCACCGGAGCGAGAATTGTCGAGTCCGTGGAATTTTTGAGCCCGAGACCCGCCGAGGCAGGGAATCGAACCCTGGTCCACGGCCAATCTCAGCTTCCGGGTCTGCCACCTCTAACCACTGAGCCACGCTTCTCCACGTGACCCAACATGACCCATTGCTCCATTTACCAGACCTCTTTCAACATTTAAATTCCTTCTCAAAATGATACGACAATTTAAACACACATTCAGAGTCTTTTCAAAACCAGCAGTTTTAGATATAGTCTTCTCTAATGAATCCAATTTTGATTTCAAATTTTCTGAGAAAATAATTGTTGCTCCCATATGCTCTATTTTATCTATAGCTTCCAGTTTCACAATCTCTTCATTTTCTAACTTTAACATTTTGTTGTTGAAGATGGAACATTCTTTCAGAGTTGGCATCAAACATATCCCAGATTTCTTCTTGTTAATTTTCTTTAAAATATTCTCTGGAAGAATGTTTTCATTTGGGTACACATTTGGAATTAATCGTGCATGTAAAGCTTCTTTCCCATGCTGACTTACTTTTCCGATTCTTACATCTTGTAGAATATTTTTATAATCTTCATCCTTTGCCTGTCGCATATTTTGGAGTAGTTCTGCATATTTGAAATGTAACCATATATTAACGTTTCCAATGCTTCCTAGGCACCTCCTGGTATCTTCGTGCGTGACCATTTTAAACACTGGTTGTCCTTTCACTGGAGTCAACTGCAGTAGATCTCCAAAAACAATAATGTGTTTCCCTCCAAATAACACATCATACTCTGTTCTAAGAATTTCTTGCATTCTCAAATGAACAAAAGCAAGCATTAGATTTGAGACCATGCTTACTTCATCAATGATAAGAAGTTTCATTTTCTTCAGGACTCTCGAAACTTCGGAACACGCATCTCCAGATAGCTTGTGGTATTGCAATTTGTTATCATGCTCCACTGGCAGCATCAGTAAACGATGTAAAGTAATCCCTTTAATGTTATGAGCTGCCAGCCCAGTTGGAGCGGTAACAACACAAGACAGCGGTGATTCAGTCCTTTTCTGCAGATAAGTTGCAATTGCTTTAATCAGAAAACTTTTTCCAGTTCCCGCTTCTCCACTCACGTACAGTCGGACAGGCTTAATGATGTACATGAGCACTCTTTTTTCACACGACTGAATCCATGTTCTATCTGATCTGTGAGTTCATCATATATCTGTTTCTGCTCAAGGTTTAGTTGTTTCACCAAATCTTCTAAGTTAATTACATCATCTTGAGCTTGTTCCATAGCTCTTTCCACCTCATCCATGGCAGTGGCAGCTTCATTTTGAATAATTGGTCCTCCAAGTGGATCCTGACTCAATGAAGCAGAACTCTGACTGTCTTGAGAACTGTCTTTAGCAATCTCTACAGCAATTGTGGCTTCTTGATCTATTTCTTCGTTCAACATTTGCAGATAATTTGGAAAAACAGGACATTCTATGGTATCCTTGGTTGCATTAAAAGAATCTTCGTAACAGAGAAAATCTCCAAGTAGTTCCTCTTCTGTACGCCATGGCTTAAAGAGTTGCAAAAGAGCTAAATAGTAAAATTCCCTTTTCTCTGGATTTTCGCAACTCATTTTTCGATGATTAATCAAATGGCCTTTTCTCTGCTTCACTAGACATCCTTCACACCCAATGACAGCACATATTCCATTATTGATATCTTCTCTGATGTTCCTCTTATAAATATATCTTTGCAGAACTTCATAGAGACAAGCGTTCTCAAGGTAAGGACTTCTATTTGGATACTATGTATCCAACATGTTTGTCTTCAAAATATCTGTACTTTCTGGTTACTTCTCCGCCAAATACTCTATTTCTTGTACAGATTTCAAAACTCGGTTTCGTGTTGCAGCAAGACCTAGACTCACCCAAATGATGGTTCTAGATTTGGCATATAGACTTGCTGATGACAATCGATCAGAACATTCATATGCTCCAATTTCTCGATGTGACAACATCTTCAGACTGTAACTGTATAATTTCTTGCTTAGACTCTTTTCATGTGAAATATCCTCCCACATTTCCTTCAGTTCTGTCTTTTCTTTTTTTGTGATGTAAGACGTCACATATCGAGCCACAGCAATAGAGTTGTCAGCAACTAACTGAATATCCATGTTAGCATTCCACATGGACAAAATCACTGGGTTGTAGTCGTTGATGTACTTGGACTCTTCGTTTCTTTTTAAATTGTATGTATTTTTTGGTGATTTCCTCGTCACAGTATGTCGCAGAGTAGACATCAAATTATTTACTCTTCCTTTAGAAATCACTGGTCGTGGAAACCCGAAACGACATTTTGTGTTGAACTTGTCCTTGTTTCTGAATTTTCGACGACAGTACTTTCCACAACGATGGGATTGAAAGCGTAAAACTTGTTGCCTTAAACTGTTTTCTTCTGTAGTTTTCGGAACAGCACATGTTGAATACTCTTCAATGAACCTCATCACTGTCTCATCTGAATCTGTTCCAAATTTGGGTGCATCTTTAATCCACAACAACATATGTATGTGAGGAGCATCTCTCGCTTGATACTCCTTTCTCCAGAAGAAATCCAAAACCTCTCCAAGGGGAGGATTTTTTTTAGTTGGTAATAAAAGACATCATAGCTTCAAATCTATGATTGAAATATCTGCATACATTAACTCGATCCAAAGAACACAGTTCTCCAGCAGTTTTGAATTCTATATTTTGTATATTTGCATTTGCCTCTCGTAGAAATTGAAGTAAGTCGTCCCATGCATACTCGGCACAGCTAAGAGTGAGGAACCATGTAGGAGTTCCTGAGTTTCTTAGCATACATTTCAATTCCCCATGACGACGGTACCAATACTCATTTGTACCACGCTGACATGCCATGAGATTGATTAGATGAGATTCCAAAAAATTATCTTGCAGATTCACTTTCTTCATAAAGTCCCTCGCCGAAACATTTTGCAGATGTGCTCCACTGTTCAGAATATGGTTTACTGCATAAGAAAGCCCAGACAAGTCACTTTCATACAGTAGATGAAACAAATAGGGAATGCATTGACGAAACCTTGGATCTTCAGCATATATTCTTACAGTTCGATATTCAGATGCAGGAATTTGAAGTGGTCGATCGTCATATCGTCCACCTCGACCTGTTGGAAATAAATGTGGAAAACAACGAGCTTCCAAACTTTCTTCCCATACACTAATGGGACTTCCTTTTGCTGCTTTCATTTGAAACAAGTCAATTGCATTCCCCATCACTTCTTTGGAATGCAAAGGATGAACAGTATAATGTTCATATATTTCTTCACTTCTAGACACATCAACTTTTTCAGTTTGGCCAGCTGAACAATCACTGTCTTCATCTGCAGCTGTTTCCTGTGCTTCAACACATACATGTTTATAGTACTCATTGTTTTTGACCAAATACAACGTTGCCTTTTTGACTTTCCTAACATCCACTGAATCTTGCCAGATTTTCTTACTCTTTGTCGGAACCCCATTAACTAGAATAACCAGAGGTTCCTCTTCCACTTTCTCTACACCAATGGTATCAATATTTTTCTTGAAATCTGGAGGCAAATAAACAACTCTTCCCTTTAATCCTCTCTGTAAATCAGAAGGAGGCAATTTCCCTATCTTAGGCTCCATGCGAACAATAGCCTGAAAAGGATGGACACATTGAATCAAAATAGACTCATATGTATTTAAATCCATCAATTCAGGAGGAATGTCTACCAACTCCAGATTATTATGAACAGCTATAGCAGGCATTCTGTTTTGATTTAATTTATCATAACAATATTTACAAATACGCTGATCAGAACTCAAATCAAAACAATTCCCCACCCACAAATAAGTTGCAAAATCCTTCCACTCATAATTATTTATCTTTTCACTTTTTACGTATAAATCAACTAATCTAGTTTGATGCTTATAATGAGTTCGTCGACAACACACACAAGTAAAATTCGGCCTTTCACTTGATTTCACCTTAAAACTGGTAATTTCCTGGTCAAACTTTTCTGTACTTAAAATCTGTACATTGTCTTCCACATTACCTTGAATTTCTGTGCCAATTTCTACACTGTCCTCTTTTTCACCAAAATTACAAATCTCAATTTCTTCATAAATCTTCTTCACATCTAATTCAGTTCCATGCAAAAGAGCACTGTTTAATTGTTTAAGCTTAAGTGCTGGACTTTTTGCATATTACAACCTTCTCACTAATTTCCTCATTTTGTTATGATGCACTGCTAACATCCTAAAATGATGAAAAACACTCTGACAGACTTTTCTAGAAAGACAAGCCAGTGAATGCCCTAGCAAACCTGTGTTTTCTCTCACTCTGCAAGGATCTAACTCTTGCAACATCTTCATTTTCTGTTTTAGACTTTTCTTACTATATGTACGTAAGAAATTACAAAACAAATCAATTGATTCCTGTCGCACACTACAAATACTACTACACTTCCAAGTGTACCCTGGACCCTTAGTACGTCTCCCTAAAACTTCATCAGTTAACACCTCTTCTGGTTCTCTAGGCACAAGTTTCTCTTTTTCAATCGGACAACCGTCTTTCACCTCATATGCTCAACCACTAGTGTCAACTGCATGCACTAAATCATTCTCCTGGAAGTAACTCTCCTCATTGAAAAATGGCTCACAACTTGAACTGTGCATCCATTCTCCTGAAAAAACTTTACAAAAATTAGTCCGATTAATTACTTTTTTCCATCTACTGTTTGATTTGAAAACATCAATTGTCTTGTTAAGTGTTCTAATTCTATTGATTATTAAAATAAATAATTTTTTCTTAACTTCAAAAGCCTGATCAACAATCTTCTCTACACTTTTCTTTTTCTTATAAAAAGCAGCTCTCTGTTTACCTTTCCTAATGTTTTTTAACAAATTTAAAACCACCCTATTGCGAAACATTCATTTACGAATGTCTCTAAACTGATTCTGCCTTCTATTCCTATACATATTATTCTCTCCTGCTCCAGTAGTAACATTTTTTGAGGGCCTCTCCTTCCTTTTCAAATTTGCTCTCTCCTTCTCTTTTTCTTTATTCTGTCCAACATATTTTTTTGATCTACATATGTTCCGTAAGAAAGACTTAGTTGTCTTAACAGGAGCTTTTTTCCTGTTTTTTGAAGTATTTGTTGTAGAGGAGTGCTGTAATTCCGTTGGTGTTTTTGATTTTTTCCGCTTATCATCTTTCCTTCTCCTCTGCCTTGAGGGCATATTTCCTTACTCTTGAAATCTTGATTTCAATCTGTGGTAAAGAAAGAAATAGCACATTATAGACCACTATTACCAAACAACAAAGCAATGACAAAAAGCAAACGGTCTATTCAGGGTTACAGATCAGGTGAGGATTGTCCAGGGGTGCAGAAGAGGTGAGGCCTGCATTGAAGAGTGTAGTGGAAGAGAGGTCTGTCCACGGGTACAAAGAAGGTGAGACCTGTGTGTAAGAGTGCAGTGGGGGATAGGCTTCATGAAGTCTAGTCCACTGCACTCTTACACACAGGCTTCACCACCTATGCTTCCCAGGAAAGGCCTCTCTCCCACTACAGTCTTGAACATAGGCATCACCTCCTCTGTACCTCTGGACATGCCTCACCTTATCTGCACAATCTACTTCCTAATCTGACATAACACAGATGACATCATTGTGAAAGGTTGAAATATATTTATTTAATCATGCAGACACTATTTATTCCTTCTCAAAAATCTAAAAGACATTGATTTGCCCCAAAATCGTTTTTTAAATAACATTTTAGACACACAGTGCAGGTCCTATGTACAAGCATTCAGTGTCCATGAGTACAGTGGAGAGGACTGACCTCCTCTGACCCTTGGACAAGCCTTACCTCATCTGTGTCCTCTGGACAGGCCTCAATATATTGAGTATAATTGATGGTAACTGGGTCCAGATGAGATGACGCATGTCCAAGGGTGTAAATAAGCTGAGGCCTGTCTAAGGATGCAGATTAGTTGAAGTCTATTCAGGGTTGCAGATGAGGTGAGGATTGTCTAGGGGTGCAGAGGAGGCGTGGCCTGTATTGAAGAGTGTAGTGGAAGAGAGGTCTGTCCAGGGGTACGAAGAAGGTGAGGCCTGTGTCTAAGAGTGCAGTGGGGGACACACAGGCTTCACCACCTATGCTTCCCAGGAAAGGCCTCTCTCCCACTACAGTCTTGAACATAGACCTCACCTCCTATGTACCTCTGGACATGCCTCACCTCATCTGCACAATCTACTTCCTAATCTGACATAACACAGGTGACATCATTGTGAAAGGTTGAAATATATTTATTTAATCATGCAGACACTATTTATTCCTTCTCAAAAATCTAAAAGACATCGATTTGCCCCCAAATCGTTTTTTAAATAACATTTTAGACACACAGTGCAGGTCCTATGTACAAGCATTCAGTGTCCATGAGTACAGTGGAGAGGACTGACCTCCTCTGACCCTTGGACAAGCCTTACCTCATCTGTGTCCTCTGGACAGGTCTCAATGTATTGAGTATAATTGATGGTAACTGGGTGCAGATGAGATGACGCATGTCCAAGGGAGTACATAAGCTGGGGCCTGTCTCAGGATGCAGATTAGTTGAAGTCTATTCAGGGTTGCAGATGAGGTGAGGATTGTCTAGGGGTGCAGAGGAGGTGAGGCCTGTATTGAAGAGTGTAGTGGAAGAGAGGTCTGTCCAGGGGTACAAAGAAGGTGAGGCCTGTGTCTAAGAGTGCAGTGGGGGATAAGCTTCATGAAGCCTACTCCACTGCACTCTTAGACACAGGCCTCACCACCTATGCTCCCCAGGAAAGGCCTCTCTCCCACTACAGTCTTGAACACAGACCTCACCTCCTCTGTCCCTCTGGACATGCCTCACCTCATCTGCACAATCTACTTCCTAATCTGAGGTAACACAGGTGACATTATTGTGAAAGGTTGAAATATATTTATTTAATCATGCAGACACTATTTATTCCTTCTCAAAAATCTAAAAGTCATTGATTTGCACCAAAATCGTTTTTTAAATAACATTTTAGACACAAAGCGCAGGTCCTATGAACAAGCATTCAGTCTCCATGAGTACAGTGGAGAGGACTGACCTCCTCTGACCCTTGGACAAGCCTTACCTCATCTGTGTCCTCTGGACAGGCCTCAATGTATTGGGTATAATTGATGGTAACTGGGTGCAGATGAGGTCACGCATGTCCAGGAGTGTAAATAAGCTGAGGCCTGTCTAAGGATGCAGATCAGTTGAGGTCTATTCACGGTTGCAGATGAGGTGAGGATTGTCCAGGGGTGCAGAGGAGGTGACGCCTGTGTCTAAGAGTGCAGTGGGGGATAGGCTTCATGAAGCCTAGTCCACTGCACTCTTAGACACAGGCCTCACCACCTATGCTCCCCAGGAAAGGCCTCTCTCCCACTACAGTCTTGAACAAAGGCCTCACCTCCTCTGTACCTCTGGACATGCATCACCTCATCTGCACAATCTACTTCCTAATCTGAGGTAACACAGGTGACATCATTGTGAAAGTTTCAAATGTATTTCTTTAATCATGCAGACACTATTTTTTCCTTCTCAAAAATGTAAAAGCCATTCATTTTCCCCAAAATCGTTGTTCACATCACATTTAAGAAACACAGCACAGATCCTATGTACAAGCATTCCATGTCACTACTGAAACTTCACAATTTCATAAAATACAAATCCCCTATCTTGCAAATGTTGATACCAAGCATTATCAAAAAACATGACACAAACCAACAGCAAAAAAGCTCAATCTGCTTCCTAATCTCAGGTAACACAGGTGACATCATTGTGAAAGGTTCAAATATATTTTTTTTAATCATGCAGACACTATTTATTCCTTCTCAAAAATGTAAAAGCCATTCATTTTCCCCAAAATCGTTTCACATTTAAGAAACACAGCACAGGTCCTATGTACAAGCATTCAATTTCACTACTGAAACCTCACTATTTCACAAAATACAAATCCTCTATCTTGCAAATGTTGATACCAAGCATTATCAAAAAACATGACACAAACCAACAGCAAAGAAGCGCAATGTGCTTCCTAGTATGAGGTAACACAGGTGACATCATTGTAAAAGGTTCAAATGTATTTCTTTAATCATGCAGACACTATTTATTCCTTCTCAAAAATGTAAAAGTCATTCATTTTCCCCAAAATCGTTTTTCACATCACATTTAAGAAACACACCACATGTCCTTTTTTTTTTATTATTTTTTTTTTTTATTTTTTTCTTTTTTATTAACAGCACTGAGTAAAGAATAAATAAAATAAACAGAGAATCATGGAAACATCATCCAATGGAAAAGTCTTAACCAAAATCAGGCAGAATGGGTAAGTTACCAAATATTTCATAATCATTTTACAGTTAGAAATTCGACACGGAACAGTCCGAGAAAAGGGTATTACAGAAGCAGCTATGGTTACACAGTACATTGTCATCATACAATACATTTGTCAATAATTCACAGACTAAATAAAGTTACTCCAAATTTTTCCAATTTACGTAAGGATCGAACACCTCTTAACCTGGCCAAAGCCGCCTCCATACTATGAATTTCATTAACCAAAGACCACCATTCCATTATATGTGGGGGATGAGGGGAAATCCAGGCACGAGCAATAGTTAGCTTGGCACAAGATAGTAAGATAGTGATTAGGGCCTGTTGAGGGAGAAAGACATCGTGTATATCTAATAAAATGGATAAAGCCGAGAGAAGAGGTGGTCTAACCAATTTCATGTTCATGACTTGTTCCAGAGATGACCAGAACTCCTTTAACATTGGCCAAGAGAAGAGCATATGCTCTATATTAGCCCCTACAAGATTACATTTGGGGCATTTAGAGCGATCACTACGTGTGGTGTTTACCGGCCATTTAAGAATCACTTCAGGGGTGTGGTATAGCATACAAGTTGTTTTAAACTGTTGTAGCCTGAGGCTTGATGACTGTACCAAAATATTCAGATTCGAGAAGGAATGAGCAATCTGATTGGAATTGATCGAATAATTCAGCTTCGAGCTCCATTTCTCGGCCAATTTAGAACAGTCATCAGTCTTATAGGAAACAAAGCATCTATACCCGTCACTTATTAAAGATTTCGTTTGGGAGGAATACAGATAATTCCATATATCTGAATCCACAACTTCAGAGATTTTCATCTCACGGATCAAAAAATCATGAATTTGAATATACTTAAACCTCATTTCCTCTGTCAAATTATATACATTTTTCAGTGTATCAAACTCTAACAGGCCGTGAGCACCATAGAGATCCCCTAAGGTAGTAATGCCATATACAGACCATGATTTTGCCCAAGTATCGCTAAAAATCCCGGGAAGACCCGGGTTTCCCCAGAGTGTTAATTTAGAATGGAAAAAAGAGGTTTTACAAAAAGACAAAATAATAAACCAGATTTTTGCAATATCCCTGATGGTCTTAAATTTAACCCTTTTAAAATAGTTTGGGTCGTTTAGTCTTAGCAGAAACATTCTAGCGTCTAGTTTTAACAAGATGGTATGATAGAAGAGCTGCATTTCAGGGTTAAGCAAAGAACGCAGACGACCAATGAAGGTGGCCCAAAAGTATAATTTAAGATCTGGAAAATTAAGCCCCCCGTATCTAAAGAACCTTTAAGTAGCGCCAGTGATCTGCGTGCCTTTCTATATCTCCATATGAAGCTACTAAACATTCCATCAAGCTTCTTAAAAAAAAGATTGTTTAAAGCTAACGGTATAGATCAAAAAAGATAAAGATATTTCGGTAGTATGTTCATTTTAATCAGATTGATTCTACTTATGATGTTTAGGCGAAGTTTATGCAATTTTTTGAGTACGAGAGCTGTTGATTTTATTAAAACATCGTAGTTTATTGCAATTATGTCACTGATTTTAGAAGAAATTTTTACCCCTAAGTAATTGGCAGTTTCACAAATTCCAGACATCGTAGCCGGTAGTTTATAATTGGCAACCATTTGTGTTTTATTTGTGTTAAGCTTATATCCTGACACCGTGCTGAATCTATCAGCCTCAACAATTATGCCCGCCAGCGCCTCTATAACATTAGTGGAGTATATGGCAATATCATCCGCATATGCGGTAATTTTCAACATATGTGGACCAGAGCTAAATGGGATTATTCGAGCCTGCGACTGAAGAGCAGAAAGAAAAGGTTCTATTGATAAGGCAAACAGCAGGGGTGACAACGGGCACTCCTGCCTAGTGCCCCGAGAGATAGCGAAAGTAGATGATGACAAGCCAGCGTAACTAATACTGGCAATGGGACTATCATATAATGCTCTTATCCATCTAATCAATTGGCCCTTAAATCCCATAAAAGACCTAACAGACCAGAGGTAGTCCCACCCCACTCGATCAAAGGCTTTCTCAGCATCTAATAAAATCATGCTGAGTGGGGTGGACTCTATCTCGGCCATATCAAAGATGGTGATAGCTGTATTGATATGAGTCGTAGTGTCCCGGCCAAGTACAAAACCATGTTGTTGAGAATTGACAATCTTAGGGATAAACGGAGTTAGTCTGTTAGCCAAGATTTTAGCAAAAACCTTTGCATCTGAATTGATAAGTGAGATGGGTCTATAAGACCCACACTCCTCTGCTGGCTTGCCCTTTTTAAGGAAGAAGACCATTTTTGCTATATTCCAAGATTTGGGGGTCTTCCCTGTAACCCCGATAGACTGAATTACCAAAACAAAAAGTGGAATTAATTCCTCTATGCATATTTTATATAGTTCGATTGGAAAAATATCTTCCCCCGCAGCTTTTCCAGGTGGTAAAGATAATATAGCCTGTCTAATCTCAGACATAGTAATCTCTTCTGATAATTGCTCTAGCCCTTGTATATTATGTTTGTCCTTAATGTTATTATTCAGATAATCAGAAATATCTGCTAAACTAGATTGTTTCTCTGGAGTATATAGAGTTTTGTAAAATTCAACAAATTGAGCCAAAATCTGAACTGGCTGATTATATTTAACATTGTTAGGGCCTCTAATACTCTTAATAAAAGTATGAGCTCTATCATCCGCCACTTTATAGGCCAATATGTTTCCAATTTTGTCTCCCCCTTCATATTGAGAAATTTTTTATTTATGTAATTTGGCACTGCTTTTTTCAATAAAAATTGTTTTTAATTTGGATTTATAAGATCCAAGTATTAATCCAAGTTCTGTCAGATTGGGGGAACCAGATCGAATAGCATCAGCCAAAAGTAATTCTTGAGCTAAGATGCTGGATATCAATTTTGCATTGGTGGTTCGTCGCTCCGAATTCTGTTAAAAAATATATTGCTGGGTGAGCCCCCTAATGCTAGCCTTCAAGGCGTCCCAAACAATTATATGAGATGCAGTATGAAGATTAATTTTAATGAATTCAATGAGGTGTGATTTCAACTGTAGAATATAATCTGCATCAGAAAGTAAATAACGGGGGTAAGAAAATTTTCTAGGGGCCGTTTGGACTTGCAAGTTGTTAAATATCAATAAAATTGGATTGTGGTCCAAAGAGACCCGAGGGCCAATCTCCATGGTACTGTTTTTAATTATATTATCCGTGGCCCAGGCCATATCAATACGGGAACACAGTTTATGGGGCGCTGAATACTACGTATAACCAGGTATATTTGGAAAAATAGTACGCCATACGTCTTTAACATTATGTTTTCGGCTAATGTCTAAAATTGCAGCGCGTACTTTACGCATGCGCTGATAGGAACCATGCCTGGTTGTATCCTGCTGATAATCCATAATACAATTAAAATCCCCCATAATAATAAGTTCCCCTTCCCACCCCAAAAGCTCCAAGTTTAATTGATCAAAAACATAATCATCATCAATATTAGATCCATAAATAACACAGAGCAAAAATTTAGAGTTTCCTGCAGATATTTGGGCTATAGCCCACCGACCATTTTTGTCTGACGCAGTCTTATTAATTTCTATTCTAAATCGGTCATCTTTAAGGATAGCAACTCCTCTAATTGAAGCTTGTTGAGTAGAGCAAATTATAGTATCATAACCCATATGCGTTAGTAGCTTCCTATCTTTATAAGCAATATGTGTCTCTGATAAAAAGACTAACTGAGGATCGTAAAGTCTAAGTTCTTCAGAAACTAGTCGCCTTTTGTTTTTACTATTGAGACCCGAAACGTTCCATGCTAAACATTTTAATGTATACATTTCAATACATATATTTCACAGTTTTTCCCATTCTGCTTGCTAAAGGAAAACCAAAACAGCTCTTTTCCTTCACTCTTAGCAGTTGACCAAAATACCAAACTCGTGCTGTTATTATTTATACCCCACCCACACCTACCCAGCTTCGGAGAAACTAATCCCACCCCCCACCCCCTTCTCCCTCGCCCCCCAGCAAAGGAAGGACCCCCTGTATCCGCTGCCGCTGGAAAGGCAGCTCAGAGAGTAGCAGCCCAGGGACCACCTAACCACCCCACTAATTTTCCTGAATAGGGGAGAGAAAGGGAAAGAGTTTAGTAGATAACCCCTAACCAAACTTAGAGAGTGCCTTCTCGGCTTCCTTCTCATCTGTAAAAAAATAGGTATGACCTCCTCTAATAACTTTGAGGCGGGCTGGTTCCTGCAGGAACACTTGCCCTCCGATAGATTTGAATGGGTCAATACATTTCTTTAGCTTCCACCTCCTATCCATCGTGGCTTTGCTCAGATCAGAGCGTACGAATAAAGACAGATTCTCAAATATGACAGGAGCATTAGGGCGTGCTTTAAAAGATACGACCTGTCTTAAGAGAAAATTACCAAAGCATATTAGAAAGGGCCGAGGGAATTTGCCCTCCTCATTCCTCTGAACTAGGGGGAGACGATGAGCTCTTTGGACCTGGGAATCACAGTCCCAGTCGGCAAGGTCAGGAAAAGCCTTCTGTAGTAGCTTGACCAGGTAAGCCCTTGCATCAGAACCCTCGGAACCCTCGGGGATGCCAAAAAGTCTTAAGTTAGATCGCCTATGGCGATTTTCTAAATCTTCCACCTTTAGTTGGAGGGTGATTATCTGTTCATCGTGTAGAGTCAAAGTGGATTCCGCCCGGGCGGAATCCTCTTCAACATTAACCACCCTTTGTTGAAGCACCTCAATATCTTGGGAAATCCCCCCTAGATTGGATGGCATTTCAGATAGTGAGTTCTGCAGCTTTGTGTTATCCTGTCGTAGTTGCAGAAAGTGCCCTTGTGCTTCGGCTCTGTGATTAGTTAAAGTTTGCAGAATAATATCAAAAGGGGAAAGAGTCGAATCTTTGTCTCCAGAGGTGTTAGGACGAGATAGAGGAGAGAGGATTGTTGTCGTTTGCTCCGAAATCACTGATTTCACTGATTTCGGTGGGTTAATTAACTGACAAGATAAGTCCAGAGAAGTAGTTAGTAAAGCGGGATCCGAAGATGCTGCTGAAGATGCTGCTGGCTGCAGCGGAGAAGCCAGATTAATGCCAGCAGATGGAAGCTCTGATTCAGCCCCCAGGGCTGATGGAGAAAAAGCGGGGTTGCTTTTCTCAGTTTCCAATATTGGTGGAATAGTACCTGATAGCCGCAAGGTCATATTCTTGACCAGCCCCTTAGCTTGGATCCATTTCCTCAGGGGGATTTTATCAGTGAGGTGAGTCTTTTTAGAGGTAGAAGCGGGAGCAGTGATGGTATTTGTCAAGCCCTCTGTCGTGCCTATTCTCCCCTTGTTGCTCTTCACCTTCATCTTGATTTTCAGTTTGGCTTTATCCTTACGGCCATTTTGAAGTTTTGCTGTTTCCACAGAAATTCTGGTGACAGGGCTAGCTTCTTCTCCTTCCTCTGCCTCGTCTGTCTCTTCATATTCGTCATTTGAGCCACCCCTCTCTGATTCCTCAATCTCCCTATCAGGGGAGGGGTAGAGGCAATTAAATCATCCCCAACCGAAATATTCTCCGGACATCCTGGGTCTAGAATGGATGCCTCTGCCTCTACTGAAGACGGGCCGGCATGATCTAGATTCAAACTCTCCTCATCTAGGTGCTCTATGAGTGGACTTTCAAGTACAGTTGCCTCCCCTGCAGTGAGCGCCCCTAAAGCTGCGGTACCAACATTGCCATCCTTACTTCCACTCCCCTCGATATTAACCGGCGATGTATTAACCAAAATGGCGGCATTATCATCAGCTTCGGTAGGATTAACACTGTTTCCGTCATACTGACTTATGTTGGTCTTGCAACTGCCCTTTTCACCCCTGTCCTTGTGGATAATATTCGAGTTTTCAGGTAAGACGTGCACAGTTTCCTCAGATAAAACAAAGACAGAGGGGCGAAGAATTTGCCTGCTTGTTGCTGGGCTCCTCACTGGAGGCTTCGCAGGGGCCGTGACGGGCTTAGCGATGTGGGTAATAGATCCCACTGCAGTAGACACAGCAGACACAGCAGATGAAACCGTCATAGGGGGGATAGCGAGAGCTCCTGGCGCTGTGGAGGGTGTTCCTGGCTCAGCTACCGCCACTGCTACCTTGGTTGCTCGCGTTAGTCTTCACTGTAGTGTAATACCTTGAAACATATATTGAAAAATAGAAACTAAAATTTTCACAAAAATGGAGATACCCATACCAGTTACAACAACCAATTCAATAATTCCACCATCTATATACACATCCACTCATTCACCAACAGTTCTATATACTTACTCATACATATACTCACTCATTATATGTAGTGATATATCTATATATCCTGTTACACACCGACAGTCATCTAAAAAATACTGTGACACATACTCACACATGCAAATAAACTATTAAACATCCATTTATTTGCATATACAGCTATACACACACTAGCAATTTACTTCTAAAGAAACTTACACATACTTACTCTCTTAAACAATCACTTATAGAAACACATACTAATTTAAACAGGAACTCTTACAATCTCTTACTCTCACATATACTCACTTATATACATCAATATTCACATATACTAGATTAAAACATATGTAGTTACTGATAAAGACACTAGTGAGACAGTCATTCACTCACTAACACACACATATACACACTCATCCACCCATACAGTCCTGCACATATGCTGTCTTTAAAACACATACAAAGAGAGAGTCAGTCATTCATGCATCTATGTGCTAGGTAATACCCCCACCAAACCATACAAACACTCATACTGATGCTAAGAAAAACATCTAATAACCCATATACCTACACATGTAGCTACTCACCAACCCATGCAGTCACTTATACACAAAGTGACACACTAATACATATATTTAAATATTTAAACATTACTCACTAATATATGTATTCACTAAGATACACTTAATAAACCAGTTAACCAATCAATTAAAAAAAAAACATCCATGTAAACACTTATTTAAACATTTATTCTTCCATCAACTTTTACATATACATATTTAACACATATTTATTTATCAGAAAGACACACATTCACTGGATGGTGTCATCAGTGATGTCATGAGTGATGTCACTGACCATGTCATGAGTGATGTAATATGTGACGTCTTCAGCAGTGCATTGCACGCGCAAGTTATAGTGAGTCCAACTAACTATAACGTGGGAATTTCAATGGTTTTATGCGAGTAAAATTTCCAGCTAACTATAACTGGTGTGAAACCTATGGTTTTTTCAGTGAATATATATATATATATATATATTACCTGCTGGCGGTCACCAGTAGGTAGTTATAGTTAGGACCTAGTTTCCATAGGAAATTCGCAACATTCTATTGGGAATAACTTTGGCGCCGGTTGGTGAATCTTTGCGAATTTCTCAAAGAAGATGGCCCGCTTCTTCCCTGAAAGTTTTGGGGGATTCGTCAAGTGGGGGCTGAGAGAAAAGGGGGGTCCCAAAACGTGTTTTCCCCATGCTATTTTCCATAGGACGATTAGACACGGCTACAGTCCAACGGCTGAACGGAATTACAAGAAATTTGTCAAAATGGTGGAGTCTGATTCGCAGATCATGCTTTTGATGAAATGGTGTAAATCCTTCCAGTAGTTTCTGAGAAAATTAAAAGAAAAAAAAATATATATATATCTATAAGCGCGCACCGTGCGCGCACCCGTGCGCGCATGGTGCGCGAATCGGGTGTGCGCGAGCGGAATTCTGATTTGCTGTTAGACGTCTGTCAACATTCCAATCAGTCGAAATCAGGAAGTGTTGGCCGCCATTTTGTCAGTGCGAGGCAGAATAGAGGCCAAAATAAAAGTAAAGACCATGAAAAAGTGGCAGGGTAGAGACTCCCTGACCCCCTAGGTCTTCTCAGGAGGTACCTGAAGGACCCCGAAGGCCCCAATTTTTTTTTTTTTAATAAATCGTGGGGTGCGCGCACGTTGCATGCACCCCCGGAGGCAGAGGAGAGCTCAAAACAAAAGTGAAAATGTGAAAAGAGGGTAGGGTAGAGACTTCCTGACCCCCTAGGTCTTCTCAGTAGGTCCCTGAAGGACCCCGCAGGCCCCCAAATTTTTTTTTTTTTAAATCGCGGGGTGCGCGCACGTTGCAGCACCCGCGGAGGCAGAGGAGAGCTCAAAACAAAAGTGGAAAATGTGAAAAGAGGGTAGGGTAGAGACTTCCTGACCCCCCTAGGCCTTCTCAGGGGGTCCCTGAAGGACCCCGAAGGGCAAAAAAAAACTTTTAACATTTTTTTTGTAAAAAATCGCGAGGTGCGCGCATGTTGCACGCACCCTCGAGTCAGAAGTGAGTCAAAAAGAAAAGTGGAAAATGTGAAAAGGGTCAGGGTAGAGACTTCCTGACCCCCTAGGCCTTCTCAGCGGGTCCCTGAAGGACCCCGAAGGGCAAAAAAAAGTTTTTCTTTTTTTTTTTAAATCGCGAGTGCGCGCACGTTGCACGCACCCTCGAGGCAGAAGTGAGTCAAAAAGAAAAGTGGAAAACGTGAAAAGGGGGCAGGGTAGAGACTTCCTGACCCCTTAGGCCTTCTCAGGGGGTCCCTGAAGGACCCCGAAGGGCAAAAAAACATTTTTTTTTTTTTTTAAAACCCCCGAGGTGCACGCACGGTGCACGCACCCCCGAGGCAGAAGTTAGTCAAAAACAATAGTGGAGAACGTGAAAATAGGGCAGGGTAGAGACTCCCTGACCCCCTAGGCCTTCTCAGGGGGTCCCTGAAGGACCCCGAAAAGCAAAAATAATATATATTTTTTTAAATATAGCGAGGTGCGCGCACGTTGCGCGCACGTTAGAAAAAACACAAAAAGAAAATTAAATAACAAATTTCAGTGTTTATATGTTGATTGAAGATGTAGACTATACTCTTCAACTTTATCCAAATCATAAAAACTGGCTGTGCCGTTGCATATTACAGGATACAGTCAATGAATTACAATATACAAAGGCAGTTGTGGAAAAATACATTTATAAAAAATATAAAAATTGATACAAAAATGAGCATTTTAAAAACCTTTGAATTTCACTTAAAAAAACGTAGGTTTCACACACGTCATAGTTAGGAATTAGCATTTAGAAAACCTTGAATATGCACTGAAAAAAACATAGGTTTCACACACGTTGTAGTTGGGAATTAGCATTTAAAAAACCTTGCAAATTCACTAAAAAAACAATAGGTTTCACACACGTCGCAGTTAGGAATTAGCATTTAAAAAACCTTGCAAATGGACTGAAAAACCATAGGTTTCACACACGTTACAGTGAGGAAATAGCATTTAAAAAACCTTGCAAATTCACTGAAAAAACCATAGGTTTCACACATGTTATAGTTAGCTGTACATTTCACTCTTACAAACCTTTGAAATTCCCCGTTATAGTTAGTTCAGCTAACTATAACTCGCGCGACCGCAATGCACTGCTGATGATGTCACATTACATCACTCATGATATGGTCAGTGACATCACTCATGACATCACTGATGACATCTCAAATGACATCCCTGATGACATCACTGATGACATCATCCAGTGAATGTGTGTCTTTCTGAAAAATATATTTTTTTATATATGTATATCTAAAGGTCGATGGAAGAATAAATGGGTAAATACGTGTCTAAATGGATGTTTTGTTTTGTAAAATTGATTGTATAACTGACTTATTAAGTATATCTTAGTGAATAGGTGTACTATCGAGTAATCTTTAAATCTTTAAATATCTGTATCTGTGTCTCACTTTGTATATTAGTGGCTGCATGGGTTGGTGAGTAGCTACATGAGTGTGTATATGGGTTATTAGTTGGTTTTTTGAGCACCAAAATGAGTGTTTGTACGGTTCGGTGGGGAGTGTTACTTAGCACACAGATGCATGAATGACTGACTCACTGTTTGTATGTGTTTTGAAGACAGCATGTGTGTAGGACTATATAGGTGGATGAGTGTGTGTATGGGTGTGATAGTGAGTGAATGACTGCCTCAATAGTATCTTTATGAGTAAGTACACATGTTTTAAACTAGTATATGTGAGTATTGATGTATATAAGTGAATATATGTGAGAGCGAGAGATTCTAAGACTTCGTGTATAAATAACTATGAGTTTCTATAAGTGATTGTTTAGGAGAGTAAGTATGTCTACGATTCTGTAGAAGTTAGTGTAGTGGTGTGTATATAGCTGTATATGCAACTAAATGGATGTTTGATAGTTTATTTGCATGTGTGAATATGTGTGTGAGTAACTATATAGATGAGTGCCGGTGTATAACAGGATACATAAGTGTATGAGTACATATGATGAGTGAGTACATGTATGAGTGACTATATAGAACTGTTGGTGATTGACTGGATGTGTATGTAGATTTTGGAATTACTGAATAGATCGTTCTAACTGGAATTACTATCTCCATTTTTAGGAAAATTTTAGTTTCTATTTTTGATCGTGTGTATCAAAGGTTATATTACAGTGAGAGGAGGTCTGCCACAAGGATGATGTCATCAGTGATGTCATCAGGGATGTCATTTGAGATGTCATGAGTGATGTCACTGACCATGTCATGAGTGATGTAATATGTGACATCATCAGCAGTGCATTGCGGTTGCGCGAGTTATAGTTAGCTGAACTAACTATAACAGGGGAATGTCAAAGGTTTTTTATGAGTGAAATGTCCAGCTAACTATAACATGTGTGAAACCTATGGTTTTTTCAGTGAATTTGCAAATATATATATATATATATATATATATCTGTTTACATGAGTAAATGAAAGTGTAATTCATTCTTTGCATGACTGACTTGGTGTGTCAGTAACTCTATGGATGAGTGGTAGAGTGAGACTGTATGTATAGGTGTATGAGTACATATTATAGTACTGTATTGATGAGTAACTGTATGTATAAGTCACTGCATGTGTATATTGACCTAGCAAATAGTTGGTGGTATGTAGTATCTCTTATTGTTGTGTGTATGGTTTCAAAAACAGTAGTCTGTATTTTAGAGTGGGCGTATCAAAGTTTATATTAGAGCATCAGTATGTGCATCAGATTATCACATGGATGATGTCATCAGTGATGTCATCAGTGATGTCACTGACCATGTCACGAGTGATGTAATATGTGACGTCATCAGCAGTGCATTGAGGGCGCGCAAGTTTAGTTAGCTCAACTAACTACAATTGGCGAATTTCTCTGGTTAAATATGAGTCAAATTATTATTATGAAACTTATAATGCGCTCGGCTTACCCAGGGGCATCCCGGCGCAACAGACCACAAAAGAGGAGAAGACTCAGCTAACACTACCGAGGAAACAGATGAGTCTTAAGCAACTTCCTAAATGATAGGATCTGGGGTTCTGAGCGGATCTTAAGGGGCAGAGAGTTCCAAAGGGAGGCTACCTGCACAGAAAAACGCCTGCCCCCCGACCGGGCTCTTCTTACTCTCGCTGACTGCAAAAGATGTTTTTGCTCAGAGCGCAACAGACGAGAGGGTTTATAGGGACGGGCCATATTTGCAAGAATGGAAGGGCCTTTACCGTGTAAAATTTTATGAGCTGTACAAAGCGCTTTAAATTTCACCCGCTCCTTCACGGGGAGCCAGTGGAGCGCTTTAAGGGCTGGAGCAGCAGACTGCCTTCTAGGGACATCCATAAGGACTCTCGCAGCTGCATTTTGCACCTGTTGGAGAATTTTGAGAGTAGCTTCCGGAGCACCGAGAAACAGCGCATTCCCATAATCAAGCCTGGATAGAATTAGGCCACGAATCAACAACTTCCTTGATGGAGCAGGAAGCAGAGGTAACACCTTACGGGCTGATCTCAACAAACCAAAACAGACCCCTGCGGTCTTCTTGGCATGAGTCCGAAAGGACAGATCGTCATCCAACCATATTCCCAAGGATTTGATCTCCTTCTTGGGGGATGGTGGGTCGCCAAGAGACCGGGGCCAACAACTCGCAATGATGGAAGGATTGGAGTTGCCCAGGAGCATCAGCTCGGTCTTACCTCCATTGAGCTTTAAATCAGAGATGGACATCCACCGATAAACATTGGCGAGGCAGTCATGTAATACTTCCGGGTGAGACGCCAATTGCGTGAGGCCCACCACCAGCTGAGTATCATCAGCATAGCTGATGATCTTCACCCCCGAAGGGGCGACCACTCTTTCAAGTGGAGTCATATAAATATTAAATAAGGTAGGGCTCAGCGATGAGCCCTGCGGGACTCCACATTGAAGAGGGATTGGGGCAGATTGCTCTGACCCTTCCCAGACCTGGTAGAAACGATCCGCAAGAAAGGAGCCCAGCCATTTCAACGCTGTCCCCGAGACACCTGCCTCTGACAGCCGTTGGAGGAGCACCTGATGGTTCACGGTGTCAAAAGCAGCACTCAAGTCCAGGAGGATCACTGCCACTGACCCCCCTGTGTCGAGAGTGCTTCTTGCCTCCTCCACTACTGCCAACAAGGCAGTGTCTGTTCCATGGCCGGGGCGGAAACCAGTCTGGGAATCTCCTAGCAGGTGGTTAGCTTCAAGATGGTGCGAGAGCTGACGATTGACAAGCTTCTCAGCAATTTTTGAAAAACCAGGAAGGAGAGAAATTGGCCTAAAATTGGTCAAATCAGATGGATCCAATCCTGGTTTTTTCAGTATGGCTTTCACCACAGCCTTTTTCCATCTCTGTGGCACTATGCCCTGAGCAAGTGAGAGGTTTATGAGATCAGTCAAAGGAGTTGACAGGATGTTAACCACGGGCTTAAGGTGTTTCATCGGGACTGGATCGCTCGGAGAGCCACTCTTCATCTCCAGCAGGACCTTTGTAACCTCCTCTTCCGAGAAGGGGCCGAAGGATATAAACTCAGTCGGGCAGTTTATAGAACCAATGATTGATTCCTGAATGAGAGGGATAGAGGGTAAGGAGGATAATATTTTCTCTATTTTAGAGTAAAAAAACTTAGCCAAATCCTCACATTGTTCTTTAGGGTCATCGTGAAGCACTGGGGGGGTGGGTGCTTTCAGAAGTTCTTTAAAGATTTTAAACGACTCGCCGGAGGAGTTACTTGCCCTCGCGATCCTCTCGCTAAAGAAAGCCCTTTTAGCGTCCTTCAGTGCCCTTTTATATTTCCTCAGCTCCTCCCTATAAAAGGCCCGACTTTCCTCAGTCTGCTCTCTCCTCCAAGCACGTTCAAACCTTTTACAGGAAGTTCTGATACACCTGAGTTCGAGGGTGTACCAGGGAGCAGAACCAAGTCTTCTCTCCCTGACAGGTCTCCTTTTATTCGGGATCAGCAAATCCAAGGAGTTAGTTAGCCAATTGACTACAAGCTGATCTGTGATGCTGGGGTCATCTACAGGATGGGGACAAGTTCTGGCTAGCTCTTCCGCCCACCTGTCTACCGGAAGCTTCGACCAGAGACGGTCCACAGTATGTTGCCTAAGTGGAGGATCTCTCCGGTTCCCAGGCAGCCAGCTAAACGGAATGAAATGGTGGTCAGTCCAAGGGAGAGCCAACGTCTGGAGGGCCTGCAAATTCGCCGAATTAGCGAAGACCACATCCAGCTGATGACCTCTATTATGAGTCACTCCCACATTGACAAGATGTAGGTCAAGTGCACCAAGCGAACTTATAAGATCCCTTGACACCACATCATTGGGGTCGTCAAAATGAAAATTGAAGTCCCCAAGAGTGAGAAAATTGGACGAAGCCGCAGCAAGTGGAATAACAGTTTCCATAAAGGAATCCACGAAGTTCCCTGGCGTAGCGGGAGGCCGGTACACCAAAATGCCAGAGATAGAGGCAGTCGAAGAGATGCCAAGAGTGAAATGACAACTCTCCGCGTTATTAATGCCGCAATCTGCGGCTTTGCATACCAATGTATCTCTGTAGATAATGGCCACTCCGCCCCCTCTTCCATCCGGCCTATCAAGGTGAAACATGAGGTATCCCGGGGGAAGAGCATTAACAATGTCGGGGTCGGAACCAGTGGACAGCCACGTCTCCGTAAGAAATAAAACATCCAAACTATAATCCAAAAGGAGACAATGGATTTCCGTGGAGTGACAGGGAAGTGATCTGCAATTAAGCAGAGCCATCATAAAAGAGTCGGGATCCTTAACCGTATTATGTGGGCGACAGCCAGAACAGGGTTTGAATACAGCACCCTCCACCCAATTATAGTAGCAACTAGGATGTCTTGGCACGCGTAATGCGAGAAGCGAGTCCCGTGAGTACCTATAAGAAGGGATCCGTGTGTTCGGAGAGTTGAGCAGAGTGGTATGCCCAAGGCCCGTCTGGGCCCGGACGGGCACAGACGGGCTTGACTCTGGCGAAACTCCGGCGACAATCCGGTGATGACGCTGCGTGATGACGCTGCGCGTCAGCATGGCTGCCTTTATGTTCGCCGAGCGCGTGCACACTGGAGCGCTAACCGCGCCGCCTACACTGTCCCCCCTCCCAATATGGCCACCAGTCAAGACAGTGGACAGGGACCCGCTAAAACGCGGTGAGTATTACAAAATTATAGTGGGAGTGAGGTGACAGCAGTGTGGGTCTGCGAGTGGCCCAATTTAAAAACTAGGGAAAACGAGAAACAAAAAATCAAAGTAAATAAAAAACGGGATATTTAAAACGCAATAGATGCTTCAGTCAGCAGCAAGAGCAAAGCTCTCCTAGCGCTTGCAGTCTAAGTTGTTAAGGGCGCTCACCTGACACTTGCCTACCTTTATGCTCGCCGAGCGCGTGCACACTGGAGCGCTAACCGCGCCGCCTACACTGTCCCCCCTCCCAATATGGCCACCAGTCAAGACAGTGGACAGGGACCCGCTAAAACGCGGTGAGTATTACAAAATTATAGTGGGGGTGAGGTGACAGCAGTGTGGGTCTGCGAGTGGCCCAATTTAAAAACGAGGGAAAACGAGAAACAAAAAATCAAAGTAAATAAAAAACGGGATATTTAAAACGCAATAGATGCTTCAGTCAGCAGCAAGAGCAAAGCTCTCCTAGCGCTTGCAGTCTAAGTCAAATATCCAACTAACTATAATGTCCCTGAAACCTATGTTTTTTTCAGTGAGTTTCTAAGGTTTTTTAAATGCTAATTCCTAATTATAATGTCTGTAAAACTTATGGTTTTTTCAGTGAATCTCAAAGGTTTTGTAAATGTTAATTTAATATTTTAATATTTATAAAATCTTTATTTTTTCTAAATATTTTTAATATTTTGCAACTCTCTTATCCTTTTTGTAACTTAAAAAATTATGTAATGTTTTATATCTTCCCCAAAAAATATGTATATCATTTTTTTTTTTTAGAAAACTACAATCCCGTACCGGTAGTCTACCAAGCTCGATCAGCATGCAAATCCTATCCACCACATTCAAATGATGCACATTTTGTATCCTGCGGGTTTGTGTCACCGCGTCCTGCGCAACAACATATACATATGAGGGCCCGCCAGCTGCTACTTTGGTATGCAACGGGTATGCACTACCAAGCCACACGTTATGTCATACACGTATGGGGTCGTGCCTCCTGCGCGTTGCATATGGGACGAGTGCACGCCCTGTGTTACATCAAGTTCTGGCTAGCTCTTCCGCCCACCTGTCTACCGGAAGCTTCGACCAGAGACGGTCCACAGTATGTTGCCTAAGTGGAGGATCTCTCCGGTTCCCAGGCAGCCAGCTAAACGGAATGAAATGGTGGTCAGTCCAAGGGAGAGCCAACGTCTGGAGGGCCTGCAAATTCGCCGAATTAGCGAAGACCACATCCAGCTGATGACCTCTATTATGAGTCACTCCCACATTGACAAGATGTAGGTCAAGTGCACCAAGCGAACTTATAAGATCCCTTGACACCACA
Source organism: Lissotriton helveticus (assembly GCF_964261635.1). Taxonomy (NCBI): domain Eukaryota; kingdom Metazoa; phylum Chordata; class Amphibia; order Caudata; family Salamandridae; genus Lissotriton; species Lissotriton helveticus. Next base: position 851,258,480 of record NC_136063.1, read on the forward strand.
TCATTGGGGTCGTCAAAATGAAAATTGAAGTCCCCAAGAGTGAGAAAATTGGACGAAGCCGCAGCAAGTGGAATAACAGTTTCCATAAAGGAATCCACGAAGTTCCCTGGCGTAGCGGGAGGCCGGTACACCAAAATGCCAGAGATAGAGGCAGTCGAAGAGATGCCAAGAGTGAAATGACAACTCTCCGCGTTATTAATGCCGCAATCTGCGGCTTTGCATACCAATGTATCTCTGTAGATAATGGCCACTCCGCCCCCTCTTCCATCCGGCCTATCAAGGTGAAACATGAGGTATCCCGGGGGAAGAGCATTAACAATGTCGGGGTCGGAACCAGTGGACAGCCACGTCTCCGTAAGAAATAAAACATCCAAACTATAATCCAAAAGGAGACAATGGATTTCCGTGGAGTGACAGGGAAGTGATCTGCAATTAAGCAGAGCCATCATAAAAGAGTCGGGATCCTTAACCGTATTATGTGGGCGACAGCCAGAACAGGGTTTGAATACAGCACCCTCCACCCAATTATAGTAGCAACTAGGATGTCTTGGCACGCGTAATGCGAGAAGCGAGTCCCGTGAGTACCTATAAGAAGGGATCCGTGTGTTCGGAGAGTTGAGCAGAGTGGTATGCCCAAGGCCCGTCTGGGCCCGGACGGGCACAGACGGGCTTGACTCTGGCGAAACTCCGGCGACAATCCGGTGATGACGCTGCGTGATGACGCTGCGCGTCAGCATGGCTGCCTTTATGTTCGCCGAGCGCGTGCACACTGGAGCGCTAACCGCGCCGCCTACACTGTCCCCCCTCCCAATATGGCCACCAGTCAAGACAGTGGACAGGGACCCGCTAAAACGCGGTGAGTATTACAAAATTATAGTGGGAGTGAGGTGACAGCAGTGTGGGTCTGCGAGTGGCCCAATTTAAAAACTAGGGAAAACGAGAAACAAAAAATCAAAGTAAATAAAAAACGGGATATTTAAAACGCAATAGATGCTTCAGTCAGCAGCAAGAGCAAAGCTCTCCTAGCGCTTGCAGTCTAAGTTGTTAAGGGCGCTCACCTGACACTTGCCTACCTTTATGCTCGCCGAGCGCGTGCACACTGGAGCGCTAACCGCGCCGCCTACACTGTCCCCCCTCCCAATATGGCCACCAGTCAAGACAGTGGACAGGGACCCGCTAAAACGCGGTGAGTATTACAAAATTATAGTGGGGGTGAGGTGACAGCAGTGTGGGTCTGCGAGTGGCCCAATTTAAAAACGAGGGAAAACGAGAAACAAAAAATCAAAGTAAATAAAAAACGGGATATTTAAAACGCAATAGATGCTTCAGTCAGCAGCAAGAGCAAAGCTCTCCTAGCGCTTGCAGTCTAAGTCAAATATCCAACTAACTATAATGTCCCTGAAACCTATGTTTTTTTCAGTGAGTTTCTAAGGTTTTTTAAATGCTAATTCCTAATTATAATGTCTGTAAAACTTATGGTTTTTTCAGTGAATCTCAAAGGTTTTGTAAATGTTAATTTAATATTTTAATATTTATAAAATCTTTATTTTTTCTAAATATTTTTAATATTTTGCAACTCTCTTATCCTTTTTGTAACTTAAAAAATTATGTAATGTTTTATATCTTCCCCAAAAAATATGTATATCATTTTTTTTTTTTAGAAAACTACAATCCCGTACCGGTAGTCTACCAAGCTCGATCAGCATGCAAATCCTATCCACCACATTCAAATGATGCACATTTTGTATCCTGCGGGTTTGTGTCACCGCGTCCTGCGCAACAACATATACATATGAGGGCCCGCCAGCTGCTACTTTGGTATGCAACGGGTATGCACTACCAAGCCACACGTTATGTCATACACGTATGGGGTCGTGCCTCCTGCGCGTTGCATATGGGACGAGTGCACGCCCTGTGTTACATCATAGAAGTACGGTGTCGCGCCGCGTATGCCATTCCCTTATTTTGTTTGTCTCAAAACTATATCAAAATATCTTTAAAGTGTATATGAGAGCAAGTGATAATGAAAAATACTTTAAACATTTATATATTTCTAAATGTAATAAACTTATATTATAGTAAATATATTTTCTCAAAATCACGTCGGGTGTGGTCTCCTTAACCCCTTCAGTGCTCATGACAAGGTCAGCTCGTCATGGGCGTTACCTGCGCTACGCGTATGACGAGCTGACCTTGTCACGTAACGCTGGATTTTTGAAATCGCAGCGCGCAGCAGGAAAATGCTAGCGCGCATGCGGGTAAACGCTGGGTGTGCGATTACCTTGTGACCATAAAAGCATTTCATTAGTACATAACATTTACCATTTTAGTCAATCCCTATACTGCATTTGATGAGACACACCTCTTCTGCTTTGAGAGCTTTTTCAACTTTTTTCAATGTACACATATCTTACACTACACGCAACATGCAACCATCATCTTCATCAATATTCGTACTTTGTAAAGTAGCCTTCCACCTGTGATAGCCATACACCTAAAAGTTACATAACCAAAGTTTTCCCCACTACCAGAGGAAACATGGTTGCATACGCTGTCCACAGCACAATGTAATGTAGTACGGCCCAGAGGCAGTACCATGCATAGATAATGAACACACGGACACAGATAGAAAGTGGAAGTGGGTACAGGCATGTGCGCTCAACTCCTTTTTATTACCAGTGTCACATCTCCAGTGATTGCTGTGCGTAATCATTGGATCACACAGAGATTCAATATTAAAAGAATCAATAATTTATGCTGCAGTAAGGTGGGGACAGTAGATGTGAAATAATACAGAGAACAATATATCCTAAAAGAACCACAAATTATGTTATACTGAGACACAATCAATAGATCTGAAATAATACACAAAAAAATTATATCATAAAAGCTCCATTAGTTCTAGTGCACTCACATAGCCACATCAAAAGCATTCAACATGTGCACAGCCAGCGATGATACGTGCTGCGGGCGGGCCGTGCTAGGAGCAATATCTGTTGCCATCAACACTGCATCATCTGCAATAGCGACTCAATCTTAATTGTAAACACTGCTGTCTGCAGTGTGAGCCAGACAGAGCGGTCACCAAAGGCTCCACAGCCACATGGCATTGACTTGAACTCCACAGCATGCAGTACGCGAAGCAACAAAAAAGCATGTGCGGACCCAGCCATGATCCATATGAGTGGTGCAGACAGAGCGCACTGCAGCAATGTATTTTCCTACAGGACTGTGTCATCTACAATACAGACTCAATCTCAAATGTGAACACTGCTGTCTGCAGTGTAGGCCAGAGAGAGTGTTCAACAAGGGCCCACAGCCACGTGGCATTAACTTGAGCTGCCCAGTTTCTCATACGCAAAGCAAAAAATAAGCGTGTGCGGAGCCTGTAATGATGCGTATGCATGGTGCAGACAGAGCGCACTGGAGCAATTTATTTATTTATTTATTTATTTTTGACATTTATAAAGCGCGGCGTGTACCCGAAGGTGTCTTGGCGCTGATTAATTTGCCAGCTCGATGTTGTTAAGCTTAGTTGCTCTGACCTCGTGCCCCATACCATGAACTTATTTGTTGAACAACCAGGTTTTCAGTTTTTTGCGAAATTGGAGCAATGTGGGACATGATCTGATGTCCTGAGGCAGAGTGTTCCAGAGTTTGGAAGCTGCTACCACAAAACGTCTATCTCCCCGCATGACTGTCCTGGTGCGAGGCACCGATAGTTGGTTGCTGTTGGCGGAACGCAGTTGACGTGTTGGTTGGTAAGGACGCAAATGGTCTATTAAGAAATGCGGACCCTGTTTATTTAGTGCTTTGTAAACTATGCACTGTTATTTAAATCTGGCTCTGTTCTGAATCGTCAGCCAGTGTAGTTTTACCATTGCATCTGATAGAGGTGCAAACTTTGGGATTCCAAGGAGCAGGCGAGCTGCTGCATTTTGTATGGTCTGTAATTTTTTTATCTTTCTAACTTGGGAGCTAATGAAGAGCCCATTACAATAGTCCAATGATGTTAGGACTAGTGAGCTCACCAATGTTTTAATAGCAGTTGTTGGGAGATAAGGGCTTATTTTCCGAATCATGCGTAGTTTATGGTGGGCTGTGGAAGCCACTTTAATGGCATGATCCATGAAGTTTAAACGATCATCAAAGATTACTCCCAGGTTTCTTACTTTGGTCACCGGTTTAGGAGGGGCACCGAACGTTTGGGGCCACCAAGAGGAGGGCCAATCCGGTGAAAGTTGTCCAAAGATCATAACCTCAGTTTTTTCTGAGTTGAGTTTTAGGCAGTTTACGGCCATCCACTCACCTATCTCTGTCAGTCCTCTCTGAAATCGTTTGGCGACCTCTTCTCCGTCACCTCTTATGGCCATAACCAATTGAGTGTCGTCCGCGTAGGAAGTTAGGCTCATCCCATGTGCCTTGATGACATTGACCAGGTCCGACACATAGATATTAAACAGTGTCGGACTCAGGGATGAGCCTTGAGGTACCCCACACGGCTGTGACAACTTGACGGATTGGTAGGGGCCAAGAGTGACGGCCTGCGTTCTCTCAGTGAGAAATGAAGCGAGGAGATCTCTTGCCGTGGAGGAGATGCCCATCTTCCCGACACGGTCGACCAAGATGCTATGGTCGACCGAGTCGAAGGCCGCTGAGAGGTCCAGCAATACCAAAACTGCTGTCCCGCCCTGATCTCTTATTAGTCTAACATCATCTGATGCTTTGATGAGGGCGGTTTCGGTCCCATGGTATTTCCGAAAACCGTACTGGGTGTCATCTAGCATTTTGTGTGTCTCTATATACTCAGATAATTGTATGTTCATGGCCTTTTCCACCACTTTGGCCATGAACGGAAGACTGGCAATAGGCCGGTAGTTTTTTAACTCAGACTTATCGGCTCCAGGTTTGTTTAGCAGTGGTTTGAGCAGTGTGGTTTTTAAGTTATGGGGGTATATCTCTGAAAGCAGGATGGAGTTGCATACCTGTGTCAAAACTGGTATAATCGAGTCCATCACAGGTAAGAGAGCCGACAGTGGACAAGGATCCAGCATGGATCCAGTTTTGACTGTCGAGACAATGTTTAATATCTGGTCTTCGGTTAGTGGAGTAAAATTAGTAAAGGATGGTGCTAAGGTGGATTTTGGAACCTCAGGAGTGATGGTGGGGCCTTGGTGTGGGTGGTTTTGGCCGTAAAGGCTTGATAAATATCGTCGACCTTAGTAAAGAAAAAGTTGGCCAGAGCATCACACATGTCTTGAGAAGGGGGTGGGGTCAGGTCAGGGGTATTACCCGAGAGAGTTTTAGTTATGTCGTATAATTTTTTACTGGAGTTTTTTGCCTGCTCAATTTGCGTCATGTAGTACGATTTTTTTGCCTTTATGATCATAGTTTTGTATATTGCCGAGGCATCTTTATATTGAGTCTTGCTTGTTGGGCTGTAAGTCTTTCTCCATTGTCTGTTCTTTTGTTTTTGTAATTTTAATTCGTCCGTGTACCACGGTGCAGTTGGGGTAGACCTGTTCTTAGATATTTTCTTAATGGGAGCTAAAGAATTCATGGCGTGTCCCAACCAGTCGTGGAATTGTTGTGTGGCCATGTTGGAGTTAGACGTGATTAGCGGGCAGGTGTTATCCAGTTGGTTTTTTAGATCCGACTGGTTGATATTATGCCACGCTTTAAAAGAGATTGACTGGGGGGGAGTGGTGGCTTTTACTGGGCTTCTATCCATGGCCAAGGTACAGAAAACCGCATAGTGATCTGTCCAGGGCATAGGTAGAACTGTTGGAGCCCCAGGGTTTCCATATCCGCGATGAGGGCTCATGTCTCCTTATGGTTATTATCCTCTAAATGAAAATTCAGATCACCTAATACTGTGATCGAATCCTCTAAGGCCAGAGTTTCCAGCAGTGTACTAAAACTGGTTAAAAAGCCAGTTTTGGCTCCTGGGGGCCGATATAGAAGTTAAAGTGCGGGCTAAGTTTGATTGCAAACATCAGAGCCTCGCACGAGATGTCCGGTGTTTGAGTCACTGTAACCTCCAGGTTTTCTCTGGCTATAATGGCGATCCCGCCACCTTTCTTTCTGGGTCTATCTTGTCTGTAGGCTTTGTAACCCCTAGGAGTGGCAATGACGACGTCCGGGTCGGACGAGTCGTCTGTCCATGTCTCTGTGATAAAGAGAATGTCTAGCTGAAAATCAGTTATTAAGTCAGCGATTTCCTGGCTGTGTTTACATAGGGATCGTGCATTGATGAGGGCCATGGCAACATTCTTGATTTTAGAATGTCGTTTTGTGAGGTTCTTCTCACCATAATTTGATGTCATAAACTGGCAGTGAGGACAACATCTTTCAACTTTGTTTGCCATATTACAGAAATCAAATGTGGTACAGGCATGGTTCACCGATGGTCTAAGATTACGCAGAACATCCTCTGGGTAGACCCTGAGGGGATCTTTAGGATTTGGGCCAGGGGTCGTGGCCCTCGGCCCGGTCCTGGCGCGGACAGGCGCAGACGGGCTTGCCTTTGGCGCACCTTCGGCGCGCCGCCGGCGCGCCCGCTGCGCCCGCCTGCTGCGTGGACGGGATGGTCCCATGTTTTTATTCGTGGTTGGGCAGAGGAGGGTGGGAGGGTTCTAGCCACTGCAGCGCTGACCTTCCCTCTCCAAGATGGCGCCTAGGGAGGGTCAGGTGAGGTCAGGGCGCCTGAATGCAGCGCGCTGTGCCTGGCAACTGAGCGAAGACCTCTGGCGAAGCAATCTCACCCACGAGGTAGGATAGGTTAAAAAACAGCCTATTAAAATATATTACAATTTTTAAAATGCGTCGTTCGTAAGTCAGCGACGTGTATTAATTCCAAAGTATGGCAGGTAAAGAAAGATTCCCCAGGCTTTCCGCCTCAGGGGAGAGCAATAACAAATTACCTGCGCAGACCCCTGCCCTGCCTTAAGTATCCTGGGAGGGCGGGAGGGTTCTAGCCAATGCAGCACTGACCTTCCCTCTCCAAGATGGTGCCTAGGGAGGGTCAGGTGAGGTCAGGGCGCCTGAATGCAGCGCGCTGTGCCTGGCAACTGGGCGAAGACCTCTGGCGAAGCAATCTCACCCACGAGTTAGGATAGGTTAAAAAACAGCCTATTAAAATATATTACAATTTTTAAAATGCGTCGTTCGTAAGTCAGCGACGTGTATTAATTCCAAAGTATGGCAGGTAAAGAAAGATTCGCCCGGCTTTCCGCCTCAGGGGAGAGCAATAACAAATTACCTGCGCAGACCCCTGCCCTGCCTCAAGTATCCTGGGAGGGCGGGAGTGTTCTAGCCACTGCAGCGCTGACCTTCCCTCTCCAAGATGGCGCCTAGGGAGGGTCAGGTGAGGTCGGGGCGCCTGAATGCAGCGCGCTGTGCCTGGCAACTGAGCGAAGACCTCTGGCGAAGCAATCTCACCCACGAGGTAGGATAGGTTAAAAAACAGCCTATTAAAATATATTACAATTTTTAAAACGAGTCGTTCGTAAGTCAGCGACGTGTATTAATTCCAAAGTATGGCAGGTAAAGAAAGATTCCCCCGGCTTTCCGCCTCAGGGGAGAGCAATAACAAATTGCAATAGCAATGTCTTTTCCTACAGGACTGTGTCATTTACAATACCGACTTGACCCTGAATTGTGAACACTGCTGCCTGCAGGGTTAATTGAAGGCAGTCCTCACAAGACATCCATGAATACTTTTTCCCACTTCCTCTTCACAAAATACAACAACATAAATGTATTTATTTTTTTCCTTTTAATCATTTGCCTTCACAAAATACAACAACGTAAATTACAGAAAACTCTGCAATAAATAAATCAAATCAATTTGAATTCTGATTTTTGCTGTCCACAATGTAAACTATTCAATGTTCCTTTCTATTTGCATGATACATTTGGTCATTGTACTAAACCTATAAGTAATCTAAAAACATGTCTTCAAGCAAGTATGCTAAATGGATAATGTGTACATTTCAATAGACATTGTAGTTACTTGACTACAGGATTCTGCATTTAAACAATCACCACTCAATCTGAATTGATAACACTTCTGTCTGCAGTGTAGGCCAGAGACAGCGGTCAGCAAGGACCCACAGCTATGGGACTTGTGCTCCCCAGTGTGTCATAAGCACAGCAACAAAAAGCGTGTGCGGAGCCTGTAATGATATGTTTGCATGGTCCAGACAGAGCGCATTGGAGCAATGTCTTTTCCTACAGGACTGCGTCATCTACAACAGCGACTCGATCTGAATTGTGAACATTGCTATCTGCAGTGTTAATTGAAGGCAGTATTCACACAGACAACCATGAATACGTTTTCTCACTTCCTCTTCACAAAATACAACAACATAAATTTGTATTTTTTTTTTCCTTTTAATCATTTGCCTCTACTCCCCCTTCTATCGATATCCGTTGGCAGAGGTCGATATGGAGAGGCATAATAGATTGAACCAGCCAGCCACTGGACTAAAAGCAAAAACCCGCTTGGCTCTGGCACAGAATAAAAATGCGTCTGTGGAAGGAGGCAAGTCAGGATTGCTGGGGAATCGTCAGGGACTGAATTCTAGTTTTGAGAGCTCAGAAAAGGAGTCAGTGCCAGAATCTATGGCAGAGTCTTCTGGGGCTCTCCAGGGAGCCAGTACCTCCCCAGCAGTATCTGTGTCTGGTTCACCTAGCCAGGCAGGGACACCTGAAAGTGGCAAATCTGGGAAAAAGCTGAAAAAAGGATGAATAAGTTTCCTCTTTTTGAGAAATAATTATCACCACCTATCCCCACCCAGCTTAATACATCCCAGAATGTGGTTTCAAATCTCACCTCCCCCGGGCAGTTTCCACTGGATTTATTCTTTTCATCATCACCTGTTAGTTTCGTGAAGATTCTAGCTCTCTCTCCCACCCAAAACCTGCCAGCCTCTCTCCCAACCTCATTGTCTCAAGAATTTGAATCGAATCAGTTAAACTGGGTCCTGCCTGCTGGTTCAAACTCTGTGTAACAGCCATCTGCTCAGCCATTATACCAGTCAAACAACATAGACCAAGACCAGATTTCTAATGGGAGCAGTCCTACACCTTCTACGGGGTCACAGGGTCAGCAAAGTCGGCAAGTGTCACTCCCAGAGCCGGAGCTAGCATCTCTTATTGCCCTACTGGAAGATCCAGCTGTCGATGTCACTACCAAACAGGTGGAAATTAAAACACTACTCAACCTTATTTTGGATGAGATTAGGGACATGAAGAGATCACAGGAGAACGAAATTGCCTCTCTTCATTCAAGATTAGATAAAATAGAAGAGGCAGTTGCATGTTTTCCCGGAAAAATTCAGGAAGCGGAGACAAGGATCTCCCAGTTGGAGGACCAGAAGTCTGGACTGCTCATCAAAGTGCGTGAAGCAACAACGGATAAAGTTTTATTAGAGATCAAGTTCGAGGAGTTGGAAAACCACTCACGTCGATCAAATTTACGTATACTGGGTGTAACCGAGAGAACGGAGGGGGCTCAAGCGCCGCAATGGGTGGAGTCCTTCATTAAGGAAAAAGTTCTCCCGGATTCCAGTGGAGATTTGACAATCACCAGAACCCATAGAGTCCCTTTTCATCCTTTGCCAAGCACAAGAGGCCCACGCACAATCTTAGTACATTTTTCAGACTATCGGATCAAGGAAAAGATCCTCGCCAAGGCCATACAACAAAAGCAGTTCCCAGTGAACGAGACTTCTAACTGTAGATTTTTTCCAGATATGTCCGCAGCTGCAGCCCGGAGGTGAAAGGAATTCGTTAAATTGCTTTTCCTGTTCAAGGCACAAGGGGCACAGGCATCAATTGCCCAACAGTCAAAACTATGTGTCCTTGTTAAGGGGAAGTTCCATATGTTTACTAATATAGAGGATGCACAGGAGCTTCTCAAGGAGATGGCAGGGCCTCAATAAGTTGGTAGACGGTTGTGTGGTCAACGGCTGGTTCCGGTTGAATGGTTTGGTGGGGGTCTTTTTTCCAGAATTTTGTTGGAGATGAAAATTCTAATTTGCTTTAAAGGTTTAGCCAGATGGTTTATAATATATATACCACGGGGGTGAGGTTCAACCTGGGTGCAGAACCATGGCACCCTTTAAAGTAGTTGGGGAGGGTAAGAGGTAGAGTGTGTGGGAAATCTGGGGGTCCACTTCTAGGGGGAGGAGGTTGGGAAGGTTTGTGGTAGGCTCAGGGGTGGTAAAAAAAAATTGCAGTAAAAAGAGCAGTAGCAGAGGCATTGGACTAAAAGAATTCGAGAAATGGTGTATGGAGATGTTTGAAAACCAAGACAAAAATGAATAGTGTCATATCGTATCTATTAATGTCAACGGTATGATGAATAAATCCAAATATGAAGCTCTAATGTGTCTGGCTTTCTGTCCACCACAGATTTTAGTTTTTCAAGAAACCCATCTGAAATCAAATTGTCCTAAATTATATCTTCCCAGGTGTTTTTCCAATGCTTCTTTTGCCACGGCTGGGTTAGCTAAAAGAGGAGTTGCCATATATTTCTGTCGTGGTCTTCCGTAGGAGTTTGGACAAATTAGGAGAGACCCATTGGGGCGATGGATTTGGGTAGAGGCCAAGCTAAATGGGATGTGTTTAAATTTTGTAAACTACTATGGCCCGATAAGTGACGATACTACGCCACCACTTTGGATTACTGAGCTACACAGAGGGACCCCGGGAAAAATAGTTTTGGGTGGGGATTTCAATTATATCAAAGATTTAAAAAAAGATACCTCTAATAAAAACAAAAAAGAGTTTAAATCCCAAACTAGGAAAGTCTTGGAAGCCCTAATGCAGGAACATCAGTTAGTTGACCAATGGCCAAATCGTAATCCGTTAGTGGCAGAATTTACGTGCTATTCTAACTAATTCCATACGGCCTCGAGGATTGATTTCCTTCTTAATTCACGATCTTTGTTGGTGGCAGACACTTCTATAAGGATAAATCTCTTCTCAGATCATTCTTTAATATCACTTGAGTGTGTGATTGAAGGGGGAGGAAAGGTCCAATCCAGGTGGCAGATGGATCGTCTACTCCTCCAAGACAACAACTGGGTGGCTCTAAAAAAAGATTGGGTATTAGAGTTTTTTAACCTAAATGAAGGCACTGCAGAAATCTTCTCAGTCTGGGGCGGGCTTAAAGCAGCTATCTGAGGTCAGATGATCGCACATACAGCCGCTCAGAGGAGAGAAAGGCGGGATAAGATCAACAACCTCCAACAGAATGTGTCTTATGCTATGAATAATTGTAATTTGGGAAAGGAGGATGCGGCATTACAATTGGCAAAGGCTGCTTTAAAGTAATTTTTTGTAATTGAATAAATAAATAGCTCAAGAACGAATCAACATAGAGTTCATGAGGAGAGCCAAATGGTGGGAAAAATGCTAGCAGGGCAAACTAAAACCAAACAGGAGAAAGCCACTATAGTCGAGATCATTGATCCGATTATGCAAAATATTGTTAGAGATAAAAATGACATTGCTCTGGTATTTTTGGACCATTACTCTAAATTATATTCTGCAACATACAAGGTAGGGTCAGATTGTATCTACAAGTATTTTGATTAAGTTAATATTCCCATTTTACCTGGACTGTCATCGGTTTAATTTAGAGAGTGAAATTTTAGCTTCGGAAGTTTCAGATATAGTGAGATTAATTGCCGGGGCAAAACCGTGTGGCTCAGATGGGCTCCCAATCGAATTTTACAAGACTTTTGTTAAAGAATTGACCCCTTTTTTGGTTAAGGTATTTAATTTTGTTAGATTGGGAGGAGCGGTTCCTTCGAGTTTTAAAGAGTCCATTATTGTTAGTTTTGTTAAAAAAGGGAAAAATGAGAAGGATGTCAACTCATGTAGACCGATCAGTCTTCTTAAAGCTGATTTTAAGATTCTAATGAAAATATGGGCCCAGCGGTTCACACCAACTGCTCAGGCGTTAATTCACTCTGACCAGTCAGGTTTCGTTTCACGAAGGTCTATGTCATCAAACACCGGGTTTTTAATTCAGGCGTTAGGTTTTGTTTCGGTCAATAAAATTCCAACTTTAATTTCAATGGTTGACGCAGATTTAGCTTTCGACCTGGTGAATTGGGAGGCACTTTTGATTGGCTTGCAAAAATTTAGGTTTCCGGCAATGATAATTAGTATGTTAAAAAACATATATCAGGATGCACAGGCAAAAGTGGTAGTCAACGCTAACTCAATAGGAGCGATTAATATCAACTGTGGCACCAGGCAAGGCTGTCCGATGTCCCCTATCTTTTTGCCTCTGGCAATTAGAATACGCAGTAATCCTAATATCAAGCCACCCATAGAAGTAATGTCAAAAGTTAAATTATTCGCAGATGATATCAACTTATACCTTCATCCCGATAAATTTAATTTTGATCAAGCTCTTCAAGAATTTACCAGTTTGAACGGATTGGTGGGTATAAGATTAACCAGAATAAAACCAAGGTGTTGGTACTGATTTCGGACTGCAACTTTTTAACACCAAATTTAAGATCGCAAGCATTAAAGAACGAACCGATCAGATACCTAGGTATTTATGTCTCCAATCAATTCGATCAACTATTTACCTTGAACTATCTAACAACTTGGAATAAAATTAGAACTTTACTCGAGAGATGGACTGTACTGCCTTTAACTTTGATTGGCCGGGTCGAACTTATTAAAATGTCGATCCTTCCTTTGTTGGTTTTTCTTTTTTTAACTGTTCCACTAAAAATCAATTTTCGCTATTTTAGCGAGATTGATTCGATGGTCAGGGACTTCGTCTGGAACAAGAAAGTTTCAAGGGTGAAATTAAGTACACAACAGCTGGGAACTACACAAGGGGGCCTAGCTTTACCAAATATATGAACATATTACATGGCCGTAATAATGGATCTTGCAGCTCGCTTATTGGCACCTAATGGACAGCTTGACATGTTTTTTTACGAAAAAATGGTGTACGAGGCAGGCTCGCAAGTCCTGATATTTTTAAAAACAGCAAAATTACCAAAGAAGACTAGATTAAGACCATCCGAGATATAACATACAGATTTCTGTCTTTTTTTAAACAGGAAGTGGGGGGTGGTTTGCGCTATTTGAGAATAGAGGAGTGCAAGAGCCTGGGCCTTCAAATCCACTCAAGTAAACTTCAAAAATGGATGGAGACAGGCTTTGGGGATTTGGGGTCCTTCTTTGTTTCAGGGAGGCTCATTACTTGGCAAGAGGTTCTGGCTAGGTCCAATAATAAACTAAAAACGGGGTTTCTGGAATTTTTTCAAATTATACATTTTATACATAAATATAACATGTCGGCAGGGGAAATGCCCCTGGCTATTGCCTTGTACAAAGCAAAATTAACAGGACCAAGGAATTGGTATAAATTCCTTAGGAAGGGGGAAGGTTCTTTTTTAGTCGATGGAATCTTGGCCAAAATATCCCAGGAAACCAACTGTTCCTTCTCGAAGCAGGAGTGGGAGCAGATCACTGAAGTGGGTCGTACGTCTCTCAGAGCGGGCAATTTTAAAAGAATGTTGTTCCTATCCCATTGGCTGGCTTACTCACTCCTAAAGCATTAAGCAAACACTTTTTGGGAGTAGAAAACAAATGCTTTAGATGTCAGCTACATGAGGGAGGTGATTGGTTGTACATTTTTTATACATGCCCGAAGCTGTTGGATTTCTGGTGTAAGATCTTTTCTTCAATAAGCCAGCCCATATTCAAAGTAATTGAACCCGAAGCCGAAATAGCCTTGTTTGGCATCTCAACAAAGAGAAAGGATTTGCCTAGTGCAGAAGTAACTTTCACTGCAATCTGCACTTTAGTCGCCCATTCTCTAATCCTTCGAAATTGAAGGTCAGAGGATGTACCATCTTATTTTAAATGGGTAAACAAAATGAGACGGACGAAAAAGTTTGAAGAGGCATATGCTAAAAGAGTAGGGTCAATGAGAACATTTATAAATATTTGTAAATATTTTCCTATTAGTGCATCCACCACTACCACATAGCATTTCACATAGGAGTATACTAAGAACACACGAGGTCTGAGGTATAGAAATGAATACTATTTAACGAAAAAGCAGCACTTTAGTAAAAATTATAAGGCACGATTGCACTTTAAAAATTTCAGCACGTCAGCACTTTAGAACTTGAGCACTTTAATTTAAAGGCTCTATTGGATTAGAGTATTCTGTGTTTTGCACTAGCCGTGTGTTAACTATTGAAGCTGCTAAACTGTTAAACAGTAATCGAAAAAATTTATGTTTTTGGTTCTTTGGTTTTAGCTGTTTTTTTGTATTTCCATTTTAGTGGCACCTAATTGTATATTAATGATTGTTGCTGAATGATATGAATTATTGGATTGCACTTGATTTCATCCGATGTGTATAATTATCCCTGGTGAAGTATTTTTGTTATAAAGGTATTTTTTTTGTATTTCTTTTATTGACGTCTGCTCTGCTCTGCTCAATAAAAATGTTAAATAAAAAAAAACATAAATTACAGAAAACTCTACAATAAATAAATCAAAACAATTCAAATAGCGATTTCTGCTGTCCACAGTGTAGACTAGTCAGTGTTCCTTTGGACTTGCAAGATGAATGTGGTCATTTCATTAAACCTATAAGTCATCTAAAAAAAATTCACCAAGCAACTATACTAAAATGATATTGAGTATATTTCAACAGACGTTCAAGGGGCATATTACCTGGCAATAGCGATATTTATCGCTAAGCAGAATTAGCGGGAATAATTTTATCGCGGCGCTACGACGATTTTTATCGCTAAGATACCTTGCTATCATCAAAGCTTATCTCAGAAACGATAAAAATCATTCGTAATGCGTGAATATCGCTGGAAATACAGCGATATTCACATATTATCGTGACAATGGTCTTAGCCATGTTATCCAACTCCCATTGGATAACATGGCTAAGAGCTACTCTGGGCAGGTGTTAGCTTTTGGAGATATTCGCGCTTAGCGTGAATATTTCCAAAACTACGCCTTTGTAGGTAATAGGAGATAGCGATGTTAGCGACCGTTTTCAGTCGCTTACATCTTGGCACGCCCACTTTGCATGTCATTAGCGATAAATATCGCTGACATGCAAAGCGGGCCTCAAGATGCTCGCTAACGCCTATTAGCTGTCGCTAAATGGTGTTAGCGACAGCTTGGTAATAGGGCGATGAAATTATCGCCGCTTTAGCGGGAAAAGTCCCGCTAAAGCGTGGATAAGGGCCCTTGGTAATATGCCCCCTAGTTACTTGACTACTGGATTCTGTAATTAAACAATCACCACTCGATCTAAATTGTGAGCCCTGCTGACCGCAGTGTAGGCCAGAGGCACTATTCATTAACGCCTCACAGCCACGTAACTTTGAATTTGAGAGCATGGAGTTTGTTGCACCAGATCGGAGGGGGTACACAGAAATAATCACAGACTTGAACTTGTAACATCCTCAATCATAGAATCAAGACCCGGTTTCACTGTTCTGACCTGCTGTACTGCAGTGTACTCCACCGACTGGTGTCAACCAAGCACAATAATCATGTACAACAGTTAGCTACGCAAGCACAGAATCTGATGCACCTCAACGGAGCTTCTGCCGGCACATGGTGGGCCCTCTTTCACATAATGCGGTAGAGAAAGGTGAACTGTGGGGCATATGTGCGTCGCACCGGCCCTGACGGTTTCTGTATACCAGCAGGCTGAGAGCATAATTCGCGCACCACCTTCGCTCATGGATTCAACCTCTGGCGGTGTAGGCTGCGCAGACCTGGCAGACACGTTCGCCATTCCTGAGCAAAACCACACTCACACAAACGTGCCTTTTATTCATACCCCTACGCTAGCCTTGCATACGCCGAGCCAGCCAACTACGCTAAAGATTTGGGGGGGGAGGGGGCACGTACGCACTATGTTTTCGTAATCTTCCCATCTGACTGTACTATCATGGTTGCGTCCACCGCCTCCTTCACTCAATAGACCATAAGTGTATTTTCACATTTACATGTCAGTGCTTTGCATACTTAAGTCTGTCCGACACATCCCCTCAACACTTTGCATTGTATACTTTTATATTAGAGAATCACTTCTCACCTTTGCACATACTTTGCTCTAACCTTGGGCAAAGCACTACGCTACGCTTAGTTTGCGAAGTTTCCGCTACTTCGTATTATGCGAATTGCACGTAGCACAATGCAAACACGCGTAGCGTTGAGTATCATAGTGCGGCGGTCATTTGTTGCTTGCTCGCGGTCCTCAACGTCAAGTTGGCGACCGCAAGCAAGCAAAATGACATCCCGGCAAAACTTTTTTCCTCGTTCGCGATCAGCAACATCAAGTTGCTGATCGCGAGCGTGGAAAATAAACCTCCCGGCGAGATTCTCAACGCGGGGAGGTCAGGTTTCTCATTGCGAGTGGTCCTGTACGCTCGCAATGAGAAACTACCAGTCCGCGTTGAGAAAGTTGCCGCTCGAGTAAAAATCTACTTGAGCAGCAGAAAACTACAGCTCGCACTGTGCAAGATCTCATTTTCAATGACTGTACAGTGCCGGATGCTTGTCCACACTGTGCAATCACTGAAAACGGCATCTTGAACAGTGCGAACAGGCTACTACACAGTTCACGTAGTGCTATGCGCAGCTTGCCTAGTGCGCAGTGCACTTTGCGTAGCTTCGCGTAGCATTACTTTGTGAACTAGGCCCACCCCTACTTTACTCCCATCTCTCCCCGCATTCTGCATTGTGTGGCAGAGGTGCCATGCCATGTTTGGTTTGCATACATGGCTAGCCACGGTTGCCACAGTACATAGTGTCGTGTGTCTGCTAGGTGTACATGTTGTTTGTCATGTTGCATGTGACTATATAAGGTAGTGCGTTTATTCACGAGCAGTGGTTTCTCCCATTTACATATCGCTGTCTTAAAGAGGAAACAGAACTTTTTCTCACAGGTGAAAAGTGCGACCACAATGGCACTCATTCATTACGATCCAAGAAAGTCCAACTGCACAACGCTTCTAAGCTTACAGCCCCCAATCTTACGTGCTTTCATAAAACCAAGCCAACTCCCACAATCAGCCCAACATTCACACAGCTTTCTAACAGCACTTATTTGCTTCTCAATAACATGCACTCCTACAGAATATGAGCTGGCATTCCGTCTGTCATTACTGTTTCAAACTGAGTATCTTCCTGTGGCAATGTCTATTCCCACCCACACAAAACAACTCCCAAATTTCAACTTGAACTTCAAAACTTAGGGGCATATTAGCAAGAACCTCATTAAAATTATCGCTGTTAACGGCGATAATCGGCTTGCTAATATGCGTTATAGAATTCCAATAGAAGCCCAGGTTAGATGTCCTGCACATCTAACCTGGACTTTTATTGGAATTCTATAACGCATATTAGCAAGCCCTTTATCGACGTTTTAGCGGCAGTTTCCTGCCGCTAAAACGGCGATAATTTTAACGAGGTTCTTGCTAATATGCCCCCTACTTTGAAAATAGATTTCATTAAACTAACCAAAGTGAAACAGATTTTGTTCAGAACAGAAGGGTCCCTCACTTCTGCAAAAGAAATTTATCGACTGCAGATAACACGAACTTCAAGTAAAATGCAGTCCCTTTTAAATAGGAACCTCCCATTACACTTTGTGAATTGTTACACAATTTTAAACACATCTCACACTCAAGGTCTGGCACACTCTTTTAACACGGTCTCCTCCGGCCCTCTCACACTCTTTCAAACAATTTTTGGTATAATACCAGACTTCATTTATTCGATAATCTATGGAATAACAGTAACAGAAACAGTGCCCATAATTCTCGCTCTCTAAGCGGCCATCCTACTACTATTTTTGCTTCTAAAGAATGGCTGCGCTCCCTGTGCTACCAAAAAATGTCCGACAGAATACGGCTCTATGCGAAGCTTCATCAATACTGTGAAAAAATGGAACAACTTTTCGGCTGCCTGCCTCTATCTATTATCTATTTACACATATGCAATTTGCATACAACCATCTTTTTATTGCAAAACTTGCCCATTCGACTGGCGAATGGATCTATGCCTTGCCAACATCCCAACAATTGCTCCCGATATCCAACAAGTAATGGAATAGCTTGAAAACCATGAACTTGATTGTTCAGACAGTGGAGTGATGGCGGATACAACGCAAAAAGGTATCATGGCTGAATGGGATTTCTGCGCAGCCGCGAAAGAGCTCCTGCAACATGCGCCCTTTGACAACATCGCGGATTGCCTGTCAATTCAAATTGCCGCTCCAACATTCGAGGAACATTACTGTCCCTTCGAGGATTTGAATTGGATCGCTTAGTTTTCTCACACAATGGCAACAATGACCTCTTGGTACATTACACATCTCAAGCCGCTGAAGAACTTCCAGACTGCAATCTCCAAGTCTTGTAAGAAATTCACGTTATTGTTGGATTGATTTTTTCCAACTTTTTTGACTTTTGCCTTTACATTTTTTTAATACACCTAAATTGAATTATTTTCATATAATAAATTTCTAAGTACGCTCACACGTTTGAACTTTGTTTTCATTATTGCTCCTTACGTCTCCACTCTAACCAGGGATCGGTGATGTATGGCCTATGCAAATACGCTATTTACTTGCTAAATTAGCCTAAACCCGACATCCATTTTGAAACCATGTCTTTTATTTGCGCATACGTCTCTCTCTGCCTGCCTGTTATCCACAAAGCCCTTTCACACAAATGTACTCTTCCTCAGCCTGTTCTCACAAGCTGGCAATCAAGATCAAAAAATCGTATCCTACCTTTATTTTCATTTTTCAATTTAGTCATTCATGTGTAATAGCTATTGTCCATGTCACATGGAACTGTAACATGTAATGTGGAATTTACTGATGCAGGAGCTTCGGTATCAATACAGCAGAAGCAGTTGGAGTTTGCTTTAGCTCTCTGCACAAGATTTTTTTTTTGAAAGAGCTGAAGACAATAATGTATGATTTGAACAGAAGGGTACCGAATGTGCTTCTCAGAAGCACAATGTTTGTATGCCTCCTCATAGTTCCAATGTGGGTAGACCTATTACCAATTCTGACAAGCACCAGATAGAATCTACTGTACAACAGATTCCTGACTGTTCTACTGGTGATAATTTTGTGTTACAAAAAAACAGTACCAGGGTACCTAAAAAGTGTGATGATTACATTTTGCTAAATCTTTTTTTTCTTAGTTTTCTTAAAGGATACCTGTGGTAATCATATCCTACCTTTCTTTTCCTTATAGAATTTAGAGTCATTTAACTCTAATAGGTATTGTTGATGTCACATGGAACTGTAACATGTAATGTGGAATTCCCTGATACAGGAGCTTACTTTTGAATCCAGCAAAACAGCTTAGAAGAGTTTGCCTCAGCTGGATGCCTTAGCTTTTGCACCAGGGGGTCCACTTATGGCACTTAAATGAAGACACTTTTTATATAACTTTCATACTCCATCGCTTTATTACACGCAGCCACTTTTTTACACACACCTGATTTCACCATTTGTCTTCTGTGGCATTGCTACATTCTGCATTATATTCTTCACAATTATTTCTGTATTCCTTCTTGCTAAAACACTGCATTTGAGTCTTCAGACCGGTAGGGGTGAGTAGTTTGCTTCCCACTCGCTGTATAGTGTAAACGCATACTAACGTTACTTATACAGGTATGGCACTGAGGCCAGTATCCTTCAGCGCCCACAGGACATCACTTTATCAGCTCACAACTTACACTGACAGTTTCATCCCTGAGTCTTTAGAGCGGTAACAAGGAGTAGTTTGTTTCCCACTCCCGCTATATTGTACGCGCATATTAAAACCTCCTGCACAGCGATGCTACAGCGGCCAGTATGCTACAGCGCCCAGAGCACATCAGTTTACAGCACTCAGCTCACGGTTTAGGCGCACACTTTCATCCCAGAGTTTAACGGCACCTCACCTCAGTACCATCTCACTCTGGGCAAAACACCACTTTCACACCGGTAAGGGTAAATACGTTGCTTCACCCTCCCTCTATAGCACACCCTAACCACCCTACAAAGCTCACCGTGCTCCTACCCTCCTCTTTCCTACTTTTTTTGCCCTTTTTTCCCCTTACTCACTTCAACGGAATCACAAAATGGCGGCCAACACTTCCTAGTTGCAACAGTTCTCACCGCTCGCAGCCAAAAAGCAGCAAGCTCGTGCTCGTAATGCCTCAGCCAATCAGATGGCAGAATTCCCAAATATCGATATCTGTAAATTTCGATATTTCTCCAAAACTACTGAATGAATGTATGACAATTAAACAAAAGCATGCTTTCTGAACTAAGACCATTCTCCCTCCCAAAATTGGGGTAATTCCGTTCACCCGTTTGACCTGTAGCCTTGTCTAAAGTTTCCTATGGAAATTAACATGGAGAAAACACGTTTTGGGACCCCTTTTTTCTCTGCCTCCCCTTAACGAATCACCCCTACACTTTTTACACCGGAGTTAATATTAACAAAGAATTAGTTTTGAAAATTTCATGAAGATTTATCAAACGACGCCAAAGTTATAAGCAAAACAAAAATATGTTCTTCCTATGGAAACTTGGTCCTAACTATAACTGCTTACAATGCTTGTGTGCATGCTCTTTTCAGGAGTTGTGTTAGTATACATATATATATACATATATATATATATATATATATACATATATATATATATATATATATATATATATATATATATATATTCACTGAAAAAACCATAGGTTATAGACCATATATAGTTAGGAATTAGCATTTACAAAACCTTGAAAATTCACTGAAAAAACCATAGGTTATAGACCATATATAGTTAGGAATTAGCATTTAAAAAACCTTATTTTACTCACACAAAACCATTGAAATTCCATATATAGTTAGTTGCACTAACTATATATCGCGCACCTGCAATCCACTGCTGATGATGTCACATATTACATCATTCATGACATGGTCAGTGACATCACTGATGACATCACTGATGACATCTCAAATGACATCACTGATGACATCACTGATGACATCTCATTTGACATCAATGACCACATCACTGATGATATTCAATTTCAGCTATATAGTATTTTATGGACGCATTGCGGGTGGTCTCTGATCGAAGAGCGGCCACTCGCGTATTTTAAACCTTCCTCTGTCTTTGTTTGTTTTTATAGAGTCTTTATAGAGCTGATACTTATTTTTTGCCCTATCCCTACCTGTCCTCATTGCTTGCACGTTAAAACGCTAAACTCACTGCTGTTGGGCGGACCTCTATCCTGATCCATTTTCCGGTGTGGATTCACCGGTGGCGGCCATATTGGGGCGGTCGGGGCTTACAGCGCGTTCTAGTCGTCAAGAGGACGCTAGACGCCTTCAAAAGGAGGGAAAATCAGGTCCCCGGGTAATTTCAGCTATATAGTATTTTATGGACGCATTGCGGGTGGTCTCTGATCGAAGAGCGGCCACTCGCGTATTTTAAACCTTCCTCTGTCTTTGTTTGTTTTTATAGAGTCTTTATAGAGCTGATACTTATTTTTTGCCCTATCCCTACCTGTCCTCATTGCTTGCACGTTAAAACGCTAAACTCACCGCTGTTGGGCGGACCTCTATCCTGATCCATTTCCCGGTGTGGATTCACCGGTGGCGGCCATATTGGGGCGGTCGGGGCTTACAGCGCGTTCTAGTCGTCAAGAGGACGCTAGACGCCTTCAAAAGGAGGGAAAATCAGGTCCCCGGGTAATTTCAGCTATATAGTATTTTATGGACGCATTGCGGGTGGTCTCTGATCGAAGAGCGGCCACTCGCGTATTTTAAACCTTCCTCTGTCTTTGTTTGTTTTTATAGAGTCTTTATAGAGCTGATACTTATTTTTTGCCCTATCCCTACCTGTCCTCATTGCTTGCACGTTAAAACGCTAAACTCACCGCTGTTGGGCGGACCTCTATCCTGATCCATTTTCCGGTGTGGATTCACCGGTGGCGGCCATATTGGGGCGGTCGGGGCTTACAGCGCGTTCTAGTCGTCAAGAGGACGCTAGACGCCTTCAAAAGGAGGGAAAATCAGGTCCCCGGGTAATTTCAGCTATATAGTATTTTATGGACGCATTGCGGGTGGTCTCTGATCGAAGAGCGGCCACTCGCGTATTTTAAACCTTCCTCTGTCTTTGTTTGTTTTTATAGAGTCTTTATAGAGCTGATACTTATTTTTTGCCCTATCCCTACCTGTCCTCATTGCTTGCACGTTAAAACGCTAAACTCACCGCTGTTGGGCGGACCTCTATCCTGATCCATTTCCCGGTGTGGATTCACCGGTGGCGGCCATATTGGGGCGGTCGGGGCTTACAGCGCGTTCTAGTCGTCAAGAGGACGCTAGACGCCTTTAAATGGAGGTCACGCTGACGCGCAGCGGACACGCGCAGCGGGACCGCCGGACTAACGCCGGAGTTACGCCAGAGTTCAGCCCGTCTGCGCCCGTCCGCGCTGAGGACGGGCTGGACTCTGGCCCTGCGTCCCTCCAATCTGGGGTACCTTTTTATTATTCTATGTCAGAGCTACTAGCCTTTAAGCCTGAGATCTTACCCTGTACCCATAAATTTTCTCCGGATGGTATTCGACACTCCTCTTGCTGTCATACGTGTGACTCTGCTGTTCTACCCCCTACGCTTCCTTCATCAGCTCATAGGAGCAGTTTTAGCTCCCCTAAGAGTCCAATAATAAGGAATGGATTTTTGATTAATGCTAGATCCATTATTAAGAATAATATCGCCTTTCATGAGTTTGTGACAGATAGGAAGCCGGAGTGGATGTTTGTTACTGAAACTTGGGCTTCTGAGTCCTCTGGTCACGATCTCTTAATGGCTATTCCTGAAGGGTATAACCTGTTTCGATACGATAGATTTAGACGTAGAGGTGGTGGACTGGCCATCCTTTGCAGAATTGATCTGCAATGTATGATTAAACCTCTGACTGTAGTCTCTGATTCCTTTGAGGCCCTACATTTTTCTATAGTATGCGCTCCTTCAATCTCTTTTTCTGGAATCCTTTTATATAGACCCCCGGGTTCCAGAGTATCGTTCATCGAGGATCTTTTTAGAATCCTTGAACCATACTTCGGTAACCCTCGCCTGTCCATTCTTGGAGACTTTAATTTCCATTTGGATAATTTGGAGGACCATGATTCCACCAGGCTGGTGGATGCGCTGGCGGCCTGTGATTGTATCCAACTTGTAAAGACTCCTACACATAGGGCGGGCCACATTCTGGACGGAGTCTTTACTAATGATGACAGACTATCTGTAGACACGCCGATATCTTTAGTATGGTCTGATCATCTTGCCATTCCTCTTCAGATGACTTATTATTTGGAAGGAAAGACCGACCCTTGCACCTTCACTAGAGGGCCAAAGAGGAGCTTCAAAAATTTTACGAATGATGCCGTTGCACCATTTATACACAAGGGCAGCTACTCTGCCTCAGGGGATGTGGACAAGGGAGCCGAATTATTCTCTGATTCGATCTCCAGGGCGGTGGATGAACTAGCTCCCTTATCCTATAGATACTCCGCGCGCCGTAAACCTACTGCTCCCTGGTATACGGAATCTCTTAGATCTCTACGACAGGGATGCAGAAGACAAGAGAGGAAATGGAGAAAAAACTGGGATCCACAGGATAGGGAACTACATAAGAAATTGCTAGCTGACTATAAGTCCTCGGTCATTAAAGAAAAACAGTTATATTTCACTAATCTCACTACCTCTCTTACTTCTTCTAGTGAGATATTTAAGATCGTGGACTCACTTTGCACTCTTCAGGTTCCGGATCCAGTAGTTGGCTCACAGGAGCTTTGTAATAATATATCAGAGTTCTTCTATAAGAAGATTGATGATATCTATACGGCTCTGGAAATGCAAAGAATTAGGATGGATGATTCCTCTTATCAAAATTTGAAGAGTCTGGAAGCCTGGTCGATTGACCATGTTAACACCTTAACGGATTTTCCGCCCCTTACTTTGGAAAAACTTGATAATATTCTTGATAGGATTAAATCCTCATCCCCTCTGGATCCATGTCCTCTGAAAATCCTGAAGGATTGCAGAGCCACTTTGTTGCCACCTCTGCTAGAGGTGATGAATGGATCTATCACCCAAGGTATCTTCCCCTTAGTGTGGAAGAGGGCGATAGTTAAGCCATTACTCAAGAAACCCACGCTGGACCCGGAACAGCTGAAACATTTTAGACCTATTTCGCTGTTACCCGCTCCCGCAAAAATACTAGAGTCTTATCTTAATTGTCATCTTTCCACTTTTCTAGACTCATCTGGGTATCTTGATAGGTCCCAACATGGCTTTCGTAAAGTCCATAGTACGGAGTCTGCGCTGACCATGGTGGTAAATAATATCCGTATGAAGGTAGATGCTGGACATACTACGGTACTTGTCCTTTTGGACCTTACCGCAGCATTTGATACCCTGTCTCCTTCTATCTTAACATCTCGGTTGAGGGAGGCAGGGATCTCAGGTGTGGCTCTTAACCTCCTGCACTCTTTTTTACAACATAGAGAGCAGAGAGTCAAACTCGGCGAATTTCTATCCCCTGTCAAATCCTTGCAATGTGGGGTGCCCCAAGGGTCGGCCTTGAGTCCGACCCTATTTAACATTTATGTTGCACCCCTTGCGAGGTTAGTAAAATCTCAGGGGATGGAAGTGGTGTCATACGCCGATGACACTCAAATTATGGTGTCATTAGCCCACTCAGTATCTACATCTGCCGCCAACTTCAGAACCTGTATGCAGACGGTGTCTGACTGGATGCTTCAGAATTTTCTGAAGTTGAACGGCGATAAAACAGAGATCCTGGTCTTTGGCAAGGACCAGGATATTTGGTCTACTGAGTGGTGGCCGTCTACGCTGGGAACTTGTCCATCTCCTTCCCAGTCAGCCAGGAATCTCGGCGTTATTTTCGACACCTCGCTGTCTATGACCCTACAGGTTAATCGCACGGTTGCTACCTGCTGGGGAGTTATAAAAATACTCAGGAGAATTCTTCATTATCTCTCTCTCCCAGCACGGAAGCAGATAGTAGTAGCATTGGTGGGCTCGAGGTTGGATTACTGCAATGTATTATATGCAGATGCCAACAAAGGGCTCACCCAGCGACTACAAATTGTCCAAAATGCTGCGGCCCGTTTTGTCCTAGCACTCCCAAATACTTCATCTGCCACTATGGCCAGAAGGACCCTTCACTGGCTCCCTATTCAACTGAGGATTTCCTTTAAAATTCTCTGTTTAGCCTATAGAGCTCTATCAGAAAGATCTACGCACCCGTTAAGCGCCTTGCTTACTCCCTACCAGCCGGGGAGAGCGCTTAGATCTGCTGAGCTAAATCTGCTGGTTGTCCCTCGAGCCAAAAGAGCACGATGGGGAGATAGGGCATTTTCAATTGTTGCACCTAAGTTGTGGAATTCTCTCCCCCAAGATATCAAGACACAGTCCTCTCTCTCCTCTTTTAAAAAGGCCCTTAAAACCTGGTATTTCGTCAAGGCTTACCCGCAATAGCTGTATAACTGCAATAGTTGTATAACTGTAATAGTTGTACAGCTGCATAGTGGTATTTTTAACAGCTGTTACTGTTTGGTTATGCGCCTTGACGCCCATTGGGCTTAGTTGCGCCATACAAATTGCCTTTAATAATAATAATAATATCATTCATGTGACAATACAATGCATCTCCTCACATTTTAATATAACCTCTGTTTCACACAGTGTTAAATACAGAATATAATTTTTGAAACTATTGACACACCAATACTAGTTACTACATACGCACTCACTGATTCCTACGTCTACACACACCTTCACTCATTCACCCATACTATCATTCATACATACAATCACTCATCTTTACAACACTATCATATGCACTCATACACCTATACAGACACTCACAGTCTGCCACTCATCCATGGAGTTACTCACACACCTAGTCAGTCCTGTAAAGAATCAATGACACTTCCATTTTCTTGTCTATACAGTTAAACATAGAGCACCTTACATTTTCAAACATATACTAACACATACTTACCTTGTTATACAATCATTGATACAAGTACACATTGATCTGCACAGAGTCACACACCTCCCAGCCAGCCACACACACACTCAGTCTCCCATACAAATACTTGGACAATCAATCAGTAACCCATATAGTTAATCATATAGCTACTGATCAAAACATGCAGCAGTTTACAGAACAACAGACATAATGATGCACAAATTAAGACACTTTAGTCACTAACCCATGCACTCAGTGAGACACATTTAATCACTCACTCATGCATTCAGTCATGCACCTACTAAATCCTTTGTCCAGACACTTATACTTCCACTCATTCTTCAATATGTAAGACACATTTTAACTTTACAGAAACATACAGTCACTGGATGTTGTCATCAGTGATGTCATCAGTGATGTCATTTGAGATGTCATCAGTGATGTCATCAGTGATGTCACTGACCATGTCATGAATGATGTAATATGTGACATCATCAGCAGTGGATTGCAGGTGCGCGATATATAGTTAGTGCAACTAACTATATATGGAATTTCAATGGTTTTGTGTGAGTAAAATAAGGTTTTTTAAATGCTAATTCCTAACTATATATGGTCTATAACCTATGGTTTTTTCAGTGAATTTTCAAGGTTTTGTAAATGCTAATTCCTAACTATATATGGTCTATAACCTATGGTTTTTTCAGTGAATTTCAATGGTTTTTTAATAGCAAATATCATAAGCTGTCGAATGTCAAGTACGTGGTAAGTGAAAACATTTTCGTGTTTATGCACACTGATCTGCTTTGAATGGTGCCCCCCCCCCCTCATTTCTATTAGGAGTACTCTCTCTTTGCAGATAGTGAAAGGTAGTTAACGCAGGTCTTTGCCCCCATTGTAATCCGTCGTGCCTGCTTCTCTCTCCATTTGATTCATTGTTATCCAAGTATTTACTGTTTTAGAATTAGTTCTCTTTGGTTCATTCTCTATTTACAAACAAACACAGAGTCGCAATACTCTGTTTAGTCTTTGCAGATAACGAAAAATCGTGTAAAAAAAAAGAAAAGGAATCGAGCAAAATCAGTAGGCCACTAATGGGATCTCTTTTTGACCTCGCTAAAATAGAAACATTAGGAACAACCCCTCATGACAAATACAAAACTAGTGAGATGAACTGAACTCCACACAATGATGGCTGCAAAACAGCTCGGCTCCGCCACCCACCCCGCCCAAAATAACGATAAAGAACGGCTGCCATGATTGGTTGCGGAATGACCACGACGGAGCTACGAAATGGTGCTGCTCTCATGCTAACCCCAGCTTCAGTCTGAAACATCCAGAAACACTGTAGACTACCAATTCGATCAGTTCCGGTAGCGCCCCAATGTAACCCGGTAGAGAAGAACTAGCCCTCCCCTCTTTGACTGATGGTTCTTGTTGCCTGTCCCTTCTGTTGTCATTTAACAGAACTATTTAGCCTGCTGAAAGGGGTTGTGTTCCGACCGCTGGTTGGTGGAGACATTTTGACTATATTCTGTACCTGCGTTGTCGCGTAATGCGTCATATGACGCGCCGCGTTAGCGCATCCGGAAGTCATCCGGGGCGCGCAGCGCGTAACGTAAGCATAACAAGTCATGTGACTTGTTAATAAAACTTTTCATTGGTTCATTTTACTTTTCTTATTGTAATGATGAAAGGCTTGGTCATATGACCTAAAAATTACGCTTTTCATTACTTCCGAACATTATTTTTTCTTAAATATATGTTATAATGTTCCAGGCTAATGTACTTTCCCGGAAATTTTACAACTGTCCTGCAAGTAAAATATATTCTTTTTTCGAGAAAAAGAGCGTTTCTTCGTCCCATGACGGAGCCGTTGAGCAAAAGAGGGTCGACCTGCTGTCTTAGTCGCCGATACGCCTGAATATGAGATTCTTATCGATCACTTTATGTTGCAGGAATAGAAAACACAACAGCCCTTGACCATTTATCTTTACTGCGTTCCTTCGTATTATACCTTTTACCCTTCATGTAATTGGTCTGCTTTATTTCACTTGCCTTTTAATGATTCTAAAACAGTGACTATTATTAAAAACTTTACCAATGTATATACTACTACCATGTTTTCTTTTAAAAACCTTTATTGTGAAAATTTCATTATACAAATACGAGCCTATAACCACGTGGGCCGGCCACGGAGCAAACTGTAATCGTATATGATGAATAGACATTTACACTGTAGAGGAACGTAACGGGCGGGCCATTAGGTTGCAAGAACTAAGGTGTCTAACAGTTACGGAATCGGTGGACGTACATTTTATAATTAAAATACGACAGGGCCAGTTACAATAAAATTATCTAGATATACATTTGCGGGCAAGTACCATGGGTGACGTTAATTCGAACTTTCAACAGTACAGTAATCAATAACACATCAGAACTTAATATCAATAGGGATGTCGAAATATTCAATCAATTCTCGTCCCCGCCCGCCATGTGCTTCAAAACTGCATACGTATCTCGTGATTTCAAGGTTCTGCAACCACTACACAACAAGGAGTTACGAGTCCCATTTATTCTGGCGCCATTTTGGGCGAGGACGGGCAGGTCCAGGATATAGTCAAAATGTCTCTACCAACCATCGACTATGATGATGTTCATATGCTGTATTTATTAGAGTAACACTCATCTGTCCACATGAAATTAATTTGCCACAATCTAAACATGTCATTTTAATCTTTCCAAAGTTCTTCTAAATATTTGGGACCGTTTCCCTTGCCTCTGAAGCTCTCAGTGCCACTTCTTTGATGAATGTACTAGCAGGTCAGGGGTTCTCCTCCAAATCTCTCTTTTATGCAGCACTATAATTAATTGGTGCCACC
Organism: Lissotriton helveticus; assembly: GCF_964261635.1. Lineage (NCBI taxonomy): Eukaryota > Metazoa > Chordata > Amphibia > Caudata > Salamandridae > Lissotriton > Lissotriton helveticus. Next base: position 851,287,472 of record NC_136063.1, read on the forward strand.
TCTCCATATGACGATGCATGGTATAGTTACCACAACTATATTTTTTTTCGGTTCCTCTGGAGAGTTCATCGTGGCAGATGAAGCGTGTAACGTACCGGGCATTTACCTTTTTTTGCATGTACAGGAAAGGAAAAAAAAATCGAGCGTCCGAGTTCTAAGGTGTCCCAGGGCCATTTTAGTGGACCAGGCCCAAATCCAAAGAACAGGCCGCCATTTTGAGAGTCCTGTTGCAGCCGCCTGTCGCTGTAGCATCAAGAGCAGCCGAAACTCAGCTGAATGGCAACTGAAACGGTAAAGGGGCGCCCCACTACAGCAGACGAGCCAGGCCCAAATCCAAAGAACAGCTATCTCACAGGCTAATGGGGCGACCCACGCCGAGTTTCAGCATTGTAGGATGACCACACAAGTACAGCAACTTGCTAGACATCACCTCGGTGCCATCCGGATCTCGGCGCCCCACTGCAGATGAAGTGCCTCTCAACTATGAAACCACCACGGTGACATCCGGATCTTGGCGCGTTGTGCTGCCTTCGGCCTATTCGCACATCGGTCCGCTACTGACGCCATCTCACAGGCTAATGGGGCGACCCACGCCGAGTTTCAGCATTGTAGGATGACCACACCAGTACAGCAACTTGCTAGACATCACCTCGGTGCCATCCGGATCTCGGCGCCCCACTGCAGATGAAGTGCCTCTCAACTATGAAACCACCACGGTGACATCCGGATCTTGGCGCGTTGTGCTGCCTTCGGCCTATTCGCACATCGGTCCGCTACTGACGCCATCTCACAGGCTAATGGGGCGACCCACGCCGAGTTTCAGCATTGTAGGATGACCACACCAGTACAGCAACTTGCTAGACATCACCTCGGTGCCATCCGGATCTCGGCGCCCCACTGCAGATGAAGTGCCTCTCAACTATGAAACCACCACGGTGACATCCGGATCTTGGCGCGTTGTGCTGCCTTCGGCCTATTCGCACATCGGTCCGCTACTGACGTCATCTCACAGGCTAATGGGGTGACCCACGCCGAGTTTCAGCATTGTAGGATGACCACACCAACTTGCTAGACATCACCTCAGTGCCATCCGAATCTTGGCATCTCAACGCCTAGTGGTATCTTCCATACAAAAAATATTGTTACGCTGCCTTTGGCCCCATTCGCACATCAGTCCGCAACTTAGACATCACCTCGGTGCCATCCGGATCTTGGCATCTCAGCGCCTTGTGGTGTCAGTCAGAAAATATTGTTGTGCTGCCTTCGGCCTATTCGCACATCGGTCCGCTACTGACGCCATCTCACAGGCCAACGGGGCGCCCCACGCCGACTTTCAGCATTGTAGGATGGCCACACCAGTGCGGCAACTTGCTACACACCACCTCGGTGCCATCCGGATCTTGGCATCTCAGCGCCTTGTGGTCTCTTCTACACCGGAAATATAGTAGAAAATATTGTTGCGCTGCCTTTGGCCCCATTCACACATCAGTCCGCTACTGACACCATCTCACAGGCCAACGGGGCGCCCCACGCCGACTTTCAACATTGTAGGATGGCCACAGAAGTGCGACAACTTACTAGACACCACCTCGGTGCCATCCGGATCTTGGCGCGTTGTGCTGCCTTCGGCCTATTCGCACATCGGTCCGCTACTGACGCAAACTCACAGGCCAACGGGGCGCCCCACGCCGACTTTCAGCATTGTAGGATGGCCACACCAGTGCGGCAACTTCCTACACACCACCTCGGTGCCATCCGGATCTTGGCGCGTAGTGAAGCTGCAGCAGCTGCAAATAAGCTTCAGACAGTGTTACAACCGCTGCTCAGAACTCTCAACTATGACACCACCTCGATGCCATCCGGATCTTGGCGCGTTGTATTGCCTTCGGCCTATTCGCACATCGGTCCGCTACTGACGCCGCCTCACGTGCCAACGTATTTTCTCCGCATTTTATACCCTATGCCGCATAACAGGTCATGTGACTTGTTTATAAAACTTTTCATTGGTTCATTTTACTTTTGGTTTCCTAATGATGGAAGGCTTGATCATATGACCTAAAAACAACACTTTTCATTGGATGAAAACTTTTTTTTTCCCCCAAACGATGAAAGCCCCACCTTGTTTCTGGATGTTTCAGACTGAAGCTGGCGTCACCATGAGAGCACCACCATCTCGTAGCTCCGTCGTGGTCATTCCGCGAGCAATCATGGCAGCCGCTCCCCACCAGAAGCCTGCAGGAGTCGGGGCCCCCAAAACTTTTGATGAATTCTCAAGGCGGAGGGGACGCTTTCGAGAATGGGGTCCAAGACCTAGCAGACAAGCGTCCGATTTCCAAGGTGTCCCAGGGCCATTTCAGTGGACCAGGCCCAAAAAGGAAACAGCCTGCCGCCATTTTGAGAGTCCTGTGACAGCCGCCTATCGCTGCACCGCAAGAGTGGGCGCAACTCAGCTGAATGGCGGATTTTGACACAGTGGACCAAAAGCGGACGGAATGGCAACTGAAACGGTAAAGGGGCGCCCCACTACAACAGACGAGACTCCACCTGGAGAGGCCCGTTCACGCCGCCTCCCCCGGGGCGCTCCACGCCGTTATTCGGAGCAGCATTGTAGGATACCAAAACCAGTGCGGCAACTTACTGGACATCACCTTGGTGCCATCGTTCTGCTGCCTTGGAACTATTCGCACAACAGTTTGCTACTGATGACCCACCCCCCGCGACGCCCCACGCCGTTATTTGCTGGGTGGCAACTTACTAGACATCACTTTTGTGTCATCTAGATTTCGGCGCGTTCTGCTGCCTTGGAACTATTCGCACAACAGTTTGCTACTGATGACCCACCCCCCGCGACGCCCCACGCCGGAAATCTGGACGTTGTGCTGCGTTGGGACTATTCGCACAGCCGACCGCTACTTCGTTGTTTTTCTCTAAAAATGTTTATATGTTATTACTATTTTTGTTTTCTTGTATATATTTATAAATTATTAAAGTTTTATAATCTTACTACTTTGTCGGAGTGCTATATATTTTTAATGTGACACATAATTGTAAAAACTTTGATGTACAAAGAGTCATCCCTGGAATCTTCCGCTTCACGCTCGGTCCCCTCCCCAATCACAATACAGAATGGTTTTCAGATAATAGCAACGCTTCTGCTGTGACGGATCTCATCGAGTGTGGGCCTTGATCTACTATAACTCCTTTGAAGACGGGTGATTCTTTACAGCTGTGGCCATAAACTACATCTGCAGGGCTAGCTGATAGCCTAGGACCGGCCTGGACAATCGGACACAGAGGAAAAGGAGTGTCAGAGGGTGCGGTAGTGAATAGGGCGAAAGGGAGGTGTCGGGCGGGCACAGGGTGTGATTCTCAGGGAAGAACAGCGCAGATGGGGGGAGGTTTATTACCCATGCATAAAACAGAGAGCGGGGGTGACCACTGCCTGGGGGAGATGCTTGCGAGGGTGGGGAGCCATGCTAAGGATCGACAGCGTGCACAGAGTGGATCTGGTCAAGGCATCTAAAATGGCTGCCGTGCACGACAAAAGTGTGGCATTTGAAAAAAGACAAGATGGCGCACACAATGTTTTTCAACAATTCCTGATTTCCTTCGAATCGAACGTTAACAGACGTTGGGGCATATTACCAAAGTTAAGCGATATTTATCCCTAACGATGCATTGCAAAGATTTTTTTACCGTCAGAAATTATCGCAGATAAACCTTGCTATTATCAAGGTTTATCGCAAATACGATAAAAAACGAGCGCAATGCATTAATATCGCTGAAAACTCCGCGATATTCATGCATTACCGAGCTAATGCTCTTAGCCATGTTATCCACCTCCCATTGGATAACATGGCTAAGAACTGCTCAGGGCAGCTGTTACTTTTTGGAGATATTCGCGCTTATCTCGAATATTTCCAAAAGTTGATAATAGGAGATAGCGATGTTAGCGACTGTTTCCAGTCGCTAACATCTTGGCATGCCCACTTTGCATGTCATTAGTGATAAATATCACTCACATGCAAAGTGGGACCCAAGATGGTCGCTATCTCCTACTAGCCGTCGCTAACTGGTGTTAGCAACAGCTAGGTAATACACATATAATTTTATCTCCGCGAAGCGGAGCGCTGTTACAGATATATATCTTGTTTTTGAACGTTAATTTCTCAAAATGCACTGAAGCACATATATTGAGACATAGCAAAGGCACATCGGGCTACCAGTCCCTAATATTTTACCAAGTTTCGTGCAAATCCATTCAGCCGTTCGATTATTATTATTATTTTTTTTTTTTGCCCCGCGGGGCCCTTTTAAAACCTCCACATCAAACCTAGGGGGTCAGCGAGGATCTACTATGCCCCCTTATGGTCATCAGCCGTTCGATTATTATTATTATTTTTTTTTTTTGCCCCGCGGGGCCCTTTTAAAACCTCCACATCAAACCTAGGGGGTCAGCGAGGATCTACTATGCCCCCTTATGGTCATTTGCCCCTTCGCTTTGGCCTCCTCTTGTCTCTCGATCCTACCGAGAGACAAGATGGCGGCCGCTACGTACTGTTTGGAATGTTTACAGACACCGGAGAGCCAATCAGCTTCGCTTCGCAAAGCTCCGTAACGCGAAAAGTACGCGAAGCGGTGCGCTGTTACAGATATATATCTTTTTTTGAACGTTAATTTCTCAAAATCCACTGAAGCACATATATTGAGACCTAGCAAAGGCACATCGGGCTACCAGTCCCTACAATTTTGCCAAGTTTCGTGCAAATCCATTCAGCCGTTCGATTATTATTATTATTATTTTTTTTTGCCCCGCGGGGCCCTTTTAAAACCTCCACATCAAACCTAGGGGGTCAGCGAGGATCTACTATGCCCCCTTATAGTTATTTCCCCCTTTGTTTTGACCTCCTCTTGTCTCTCGATCCTACCGAGAGACAAGATGGCGGCCGCTACGGACTGTTTGGAATGTTGACAGACGCCGGAGAACCAATCAGCTTCGCTTCACAAAGCTCCGTTGCGCGAAAAGTCCGCGAACCAGAGCGCTAACCGGTCCGCTGTTACAGATATATATCTTTTTTTAAACGTTAATTTCTCAAAATCCACTGGAGCACATATATTGAGACCTACAAAAGGCACATCGGGCTACCAGTCCCTACAATTTTGCCAAGTTTCGTGCAAATCCATTCAGCCGGTCGGGCTAAAAGTGAGGCCAACCGCACTATGGAAAACTCAATGTTAAAAACACGTTTTGGGACCCCCCTTTTTTCTCGGCCCCCACTGGACGAACCCCCCCCAAATTTTAAAGGGCTGCTCAGAAACAAAATGTGCCATTTTCCTGAAAATTTCAGCCGATTCCGTCCACAAACGCCAAAGTTATTAGACATAGAATTTTCAAAAAACCCATAGAGAAAAAATCCTAACTATATATACCTACTGGCGACCGCCAGTAGGTAATATATATATATATATATTCACTGAAAAAACCATGGGTTATAGACCATATATAGTTAGGAATTAGCATTTACAAAACCTTATTTTACTCACACAAAACCATTGAAATTCCATATATAGTTAGTTGTACTAACTATATATCGCGCACCCGCAATCCACTGCTGATCATGTCACATATTACATCATTCATGACATGGTCAGTGACATCACTGATGACATCTCAAATGACATCACTGTTGACATCACTGATGACATCTCAAATGACATCACTGATGACATCACTGATGACATTACTGAGCACATCACTGATGACATTATTCATGTGATAATACGATGAACCTCTTCAGACTCTAATATAACCTTAGATACACTCAGTGTAAATAGACACTCACAGACTGTCACTCATCCATGGAGTTACTCACACACCTACTCAGTCATGCAAAGAATCAATCACACCTCCATTTCCTCAACTATACAGTTATACACACCTTACTTATTCAAACATATACTAACACATATTTACTCTCTTTTACAATCCCTGATACAAGTTCACAATGATCCATACAGCCACTCACACATTCACTGGCTCTTATGCACAGTTATTTATATATGCCAACTCTCACATGTACTGTGTTTTACATATGTACTTACTTTGACATGTAGCACTGAGATATCCATTCACTCACCAATGCACTCATGCACACAGTCAACCGCCCATACAGCTGTTTCCACATGCACTTTTGAACCCATACAGCTAGTGAATCAACTGCTCACACATCTATGCACAGAGTCATACACCTCCCAGCCACCCACACACTCAGTCTCCCATACAAATACTTGGGCAACCAATCAATAACCCATATAGTTACTCATATAGCTACTGATCAACACATGAAGCAGTTTACAGAACAACAGACATAATGATATACAAATTAAGACAGTTTAGTCACTAATCCATGCACTCAGTGACACACATTTAATCACTCACTCATACAGTCAGTCATGCACCTACTAAATCCTTCATCAAGACACTTATACATCCACTCATTCTTCAATATGTAAGACATATTTTAACTTTACAGAAACATACAGTCACTGGATGTTGTCATCAGTGATGCCATCAGTGATGTCATTTGAGATGTCATCAGTGATGTCATCAGTGATGTCACTGACCATGTCATGAATGATGTAATATGTGACATGATCAGCAGTGGATTGCGGGTGCGCGATATATAGTTAGTACAACTAACTATATATGGAATTTCAATGGTTTTGTGTGAGTAAAATAAGGTTTTGTAAATGCTAATTCCTAACTATATATGGTCTATAACCCATGGTTTTTTCAGTGAATTTTCAAGGTTTTGTAAATGCTAATTCCTAACTATATATGGTCTATAACCTATGGTTTTTTCAGTGAATTTCATTGGTTTTTTAAAAGCTAATATCTACAGCTGTAAAATGTATTCTTCTTTAAATCAAAAAATATATTTTATATGTTTATTAATATATTTTTTTTTATTATTATGTTTTGGTTCGCTCCCGGTTCGCGAACCGGGTAGCTTCCCGTTAGCTCAATTTGGTGCCGCGACTCGGTTCGCGAACCGGTAAACGTTCCGTTTGCGCAACTGCCGCGTTAGAAATCAACATCGTGACGCGTCGCGGAAGCGCGACGTATCGCGTTGTCGCGTAATGCGTCTTGTGACGCGCCGCGTTAGCGCACCCGGAAGTGCTCCGGTACGCGAACCGAGGCGCGAAGCCCAGCTCCCCGGAAGCGATCCGGGGCGCGTCGCGTAAGCGCGACGTATCGTGTTGCCGCGTAATGCGTCTTATGACGCGCCGCGTTAGCGCACCCGGAAGTGCTCCGAAGCGCGAACCGGAAGCGATCCGGGGCGCGGCCCGCAGCGCGTAACATAAGCGTAACAGGTCATGTGACTTGTTAATAAAACTTTTCATTGGTTCATTTCACTTTTGGTTTCCTAATGATGTAAGGCTAGGTCATGTGACCTAAAAATAACACTTTTCATTGGTTTAGAACTATTTTTTTTTCCAAAATGATGAAAGCCCCCACCTTTTTTCTCACTCTGACTTTCAACTTTGTGAAAGGAAGACCTATTTTGCTGAGTAGAAAATGGCTTCAGTAGTAGCTGCAGCTGGTGCACCCCCACCACCACCACCACCACCAAGTAAGAGAGGACCACCTCCACAGTTCCTTCCCAACACAGAGGAGGAAGAGGACCAAGAAGAGGAAGAGGAAGTACAGCCAAGCCAGTTTTTACGTGAGGAGCCCCGGATATCTCACCGCAAAAATAGTTTTATTTGGCAGTTTTTTTCTTTTCCTCAAGGACAAAAAAATGTGAATGCTCGCTATGTGACATGCCTCATATGCAAAGAAGATTTATCTAGAGGCACAGATAAGAAGTATAGTTACGGCAACTATACTATGCATCGTCATATGCAGAGGTGGCATCCACTAAATTACAGCAGGGCAGAGATGCGTGACCTCCAAGACAACCCCCCAACTCCTGTGGCCAGGACATCGGCACAGGTAACTCTGTCGGGGCCAGAGGCACGGGAAACAGTGCCAAACATTCAAGAAAATTTTGTGCACATGAAGATAGTGTGTATTTATTGTGGTAACCTACTCTCATGTGCCAATATGAGTATTAATTTGATAAACAGAGCATATGAAAACCACAAGTGCTCAAAAATAAAAAATGTTTTGCTCCTGTTGAGCCCTTTCTGATTTCTGTTTTTCGTTGTTTCCCCCCCAAAAAACAAAAAAAACATAAAATTGTTCAAAAAACACAAAAAAAAACAAAAAATGTTCAGAAAAAAAAAAATATAAAACAACAAAAACATAAAAAAAAAAGTTCTTTTCACTCTGGCAACCTCTATTTCTTTTGGTTCGCTTCCCGGTTCGCTCCCCGGTACGCGAACCGGGAGCGAACCAAACATTTTTTTTTTTTAAAAAAAGAAGAGTAAGTATAAGGGAAGTAAACAGAGAGTAATGTTAAAAGAAAGACAGCTATAGGGACTAAACCAGAGATACTGTTTAATAGATCTATTTACCGAAGAAAAGATGGAAGAGGGTATAATTGTGAAAAACAAAATAGATAAGGAAGTGAAAGAAAAAAAGGAGAGTAGAAGAATAACAAAGAAGAGTTTCTTAGAGAATATGAGTGAATGTTCAAAATAAGATTAAAACATGTGGAATAACAGAGAGAAAAAACAGAAAGCAGAAAAGAAGAAGTAAGAGAAAAGGAATAATTGAAACAGCAAAGAAATGTAAATAACATAGGGGCATATTATCAACATAGGCAATAAAAGTTTTGCAGCTTTTATCGGCAGAAATGTGTCGCTAAAGCCGCTTTTGCGGCAGAAAACTGCAGCTAAAACCGCTTTTGCAGCAGTTTTCTGCCGATAAAAACAGCAATAATTTTATTGGCTGTGTTCATAATATGCCCCTTAGTGTGCTTCAACTACACAGAGAAAGCATAATGAACAAGTAGTGAAAGAGTGATCAGTCAGAGACAGTGAGAGTAATAGAGACGGAGTGAGTGAACAAGAGTGAGGAACTATGAGAAGAGAGGGACTGAGAAAAGGAGTGGAAGGAGTAGAGTAAGTAAGTAAGTAATAGAGAAAGGAATGAGGGAAGTAGCAAAGGCAGGAAAGTGAGGGTTAAAGAAATGAAGCAGTGGAACTAATAGTAGTTAAATGTGATAGAAATGTAATGAAAAGAGTACAAAACATTTACCTTATAATTGTCGTTAACTTAGTCACTTGTTATTTTTATACTTTCAATCTGTGAAAGAGAGAACAAACATTTGAAAAATATTAAAACATGTATTTAAAAATTAGAAAAGACAAGGGAAAAGATTGAAGGACAAACAGTTTTTCAACAACTTTGACACTTACAGAAGCCTCTGCTTCTCCAGGCCCCCTACACAGTCCTAAAGATATACATTTTAAACTAACAGTATCTTGATGCAGATGAAGTGAGGCCTATCTTGGAACATGGTGCATCTTTTGCACTGCTGTTGTCTCACAAAAGTGACACAATGGCAGCGCAAAAGAGGTGCACAATCATCATAAAACTGTTCCTAACATTTTAAATGATTGTTTCAGGATGGCAATAAGGTGTGTCCTATCCAGACGTTGGTTTCAGGTGAGGCCTACTCAGGGTTGCAGATGAAATTTAGGCTTGTTGAAGAGTACAGAGGAGATAATACATGTGCAGGCCTACCAATAAAGTTCTGACCTCCTCTATTTCCCTGGACAGGCCTAAACTTCATCTGCACAATGTGATTCGTAATGTTAGGAAACACAGGTAATGTATTTGAAAAACGTGCAATTTCTTTTGCTCATTTCACAATCACATCACTTGTGTTTCCTTTGGTTAGGTATCTCATTGTGCAGATGTAGTCCAGCATATGAAAGAGTACGCACTGCATGCAACAACTTTGACACTTACTGAAGCCTCAGCTTCTCCATGCCCCCTACACAGTCCTAATTATATACATTTTAAACTGACGGTATCTTGCTGGAAATGAACTGAGGCCTATCTTGCAACATGGTGCATCTTTTACACAAAAGTGACGGAACAGCGGCGCAAAAGAGGCACACAGCCTTCATAAAACTTCCCTTAACATTTTAAATGATTGTTTCTAGATGCTGATAAGGTGTAACCTATCCACAGATTTGTTTCAGGTAAGTCCTACTCAGGGTTGCAGATGACATTTAGGCTTGTTGAAGAGTATAGAGGAGATAATACATGTGCAGGCCTACCAACGAAGTGAGTCATGTCCACTGCACTCTTGAACAAATGTCAGACCTCCTCTGTCTCCTGGAACAGGCCTAAACCTCATCTACACAATGTGATGTGTAATGTTAGGAAACACAGGTAATGTAATTGAAAAACGTGCAATTTTTTTTGCTCATTCCACAATCACATCACCTGTGTTTCCTTTGCTTAGGTATCTCATTGTGGAAATGTAGTCTATCATATGAAAGACTACGTAGAATGTGAGCACTGTATGCAACAACTTTGACACTTACAGAAGCTTCAGCTTCTCCATACCTCCTACACAGTTCTAAATGTACATCATAAATACAAAAAGTACAGAATTAATTATACATGTTAAATGGTTTATTTTTGCTGTTCTCAGAATGTATCAAATTTCACTAAAAACAGTGACTTGAAGGTATTCATCATATAACAGCGGGGAAAAAAAAACACAATCAAAATGATTGTGTTTAAAAAACCAATATAACATAACCAATCAGAAATCAGAACTCCTCATAAGTAACTTACTTTCCATGACGTCGAAGGATGTCCTATGAACAGCTTACACTCTGTTGTGCTGTTTTTATTTTCAGCCCGCCACTTTCTGAAAGAAAACCTCTATCGTTTTGAAAAATATGTTACATACAATAAATGACTTCTCGCTCTCTATCACACGTTTCCACAAGGCCAAATCATGTAAGAGCCATTTATAACTCTTGGAATTCTTGTAAGCAAATCCCGTCATTTTGTATTTCCGCAACTTTCAGAAAGAAAACGTTCAAGATCACTTTCACAATCCTGGACTAGTAATATCTTACCCTTCTTGCTCACTCATGTTCTACATTTCCTATGACACTGATACTGCTTACTATGAAGCAGACTTACACTACCTCTATGACTACTACAATTATTTAATTCTCTACATCACTTTTAATCACAAAGCAATATAAAACAGTAGATAAAATTATATCAACCCCTAGAATCATTATACGCCAGTTACCTACCCTAAATTCTCTTTTCTGAAAACAGAAAGTAAGAATATTTTTAAGTAAAAAGGCAACATTGTATCGTAGTCAAATGGGAATAATTTCCGAAACAGCACATTTTTTTACATTTTCAATAAGCTGTGTAATAAGCGGATCTTGTCAAATGACCATCATGCCATATAATAGCTGCAGTTACAAATGTTCTTCCTAAAATCAACGACTGTGTAGGCACAACATTTGTAATTAAAGTTGAAGACTTACTTTCATCAGGTTTATAAAGTTGGATTTTTAAAATGACATTATAATCAAAAGTTTGGACAAATAATCTAGACAGCATTGCAGACTTACATTACCTCTACTCCATGTTTTGATTGGCTGCTTGAATTAGCTTATAAAAAGAAACTGTTTTTCTGAACTCATTCAAAGTGCAGTTATTTTTCCATGACGTCAAGTGTTATGGTAAGAACACCGTTTGCTTTGGGAAATACTCTGTTGTCCTTCAACTAATCTGTGCCCACCACTTTCTGTAAGAAAATCTTCTTTTTTTCCAGGAACTATTTAAAACTCAAAAATAACTTTTGACTCTGTACTACACTTATCCTCAAGGCCAAATCGTGTAGGAGCCATCAGAACCTCTTGAAATTCCTCAGAGCAAATCCCGAGATTCCTTCTCTAAAATTTTGGTTTTAAAAACACCAGGTAAGAATTTTTAAGGTCAAAAGGCAATTTATTTTTGAAAGTTAAAACAGAATCGTTGCAGAATGACCAGCCATTTCTAGACTTTAAATAAGCTGTGTAATGTCCTGATGTTATTGAAGGACCGTCATGATATATAATTGCTGCAGTTACAAAAGTCCTTCCTGATATTGACAACTGCGAAGCCACAACATTTTTAATTAAAGTTGTCAATTTTGTTCCATCAGGCCTACATCGTTGGAACATTAAAATGACATACTGGCCATATGTTCGTATAAATAATGTTGACATCATTTCAGATTTACATTGGCTACACTCCATGTTGTGATCAGCTGCTTTTACTAGCTTATTAAAGGACACTGATTTACTGTCTGGCAAAGTTAAATATATAAATCTTTCTGAGTCTACACTAGTAGTACTTGATACCCTACAGTTCTCGCAGTCATGCTGCCATTGATAAGAAAGCCCAAACAGGTGATCTACATCTACACCTTCAGCATGCAATACATCAAGCATATACATTAAAAACTCCTGACAATCTTGCTGAATATTTTGAGAGAATTGTGTTTGACCTGAACATCTGTCTAACAGATTTCGAATTTCAGACACACTTTCTATTTTTGTTCTATCAGTGCTACATTTCTCTAACACAGAATTTAACAAACTGCAAAATCTTTGATCCGAATTGACCACAATCTCTTCTTTTACATTTTCTAGAGAAAACAAAACATTAACCACTACATTAGCATAGCAGTTGACACCAGAACTGTTTTCAAATTGAAAACCAACAACATCTTCAACAGAATCCTTTTTCTTTCTGCTTATAATTTCAGGTTCATCGACTTTTCGTCTTTTTGCTACAACCTCCCTAGTATTGGTCACATTTCTTCGTTTCCGGCCTACCACACGTTTCTCAAACAAAGGATATTGAGGCAAATGTGGCGCATACTCTCTTCTTAACCTATTGTATTCCTTAACACAATCTAGATCCGCACAAATGTTTGTGACATCACACTCAATCAAGTACATTCCCGATAAAGTTCTAACTCGTGACAATGCCACATATGCCATACCCTCCTTGAACACAGAACTGCCAATATTCACCAATGCACTGTCTACACTTAAACCTTGCGATTTATGGATTGTCACCGCATATGCCAAGCAAACAGGAAACTGCTTACGGCGAACATATAAGTCTTTTACAAGCAAAAATCTAGCAGAACAACGACCAATTAGCTGCACTTCCTCAATGCCATCAAATTAAATTTTTAAAAATTCAATTCCATCTCTATTTCTGTATTTCACAAAATCAACAACATTACCCATTGATCCATTTACCAGACCTCTTTCAACATGTAAATTCCTTCTTAAAATTATACGGCAATTTAAGCACACATTCAGAGTCTTTTCAAAACCTGCAGTTTTAAATATAGTCTTCTCTAATGAATCCAATTTTGTTTTCAAATTCTCAGACAAAATAATTGTTGATCCCATATGCTCTACTCTGTCAATAGCTTCCAGTTTCACAATCTCTTGGTTTTCTAAATGCAACATTTTGTTGTTGAAGATGGCACATTCTGCAAGAGTTGGCATCAAACATATTCCAGATTTCTTCTCAGTAATTTTCTGAAAAATATTCTCAGGCACAACGTCTTGTTCTGGATATAAATTTGACAGTAATCGTGCATGTAAAGCTTCTTTCCCATGCTCGGTCACTTTTCCAATTCTAACATCTTGTAGAATATTCTTGTAATCTTCATCCTTCGCCTGACGCATATTTTCATGCAGTTCAGCATAATTGAAGTTTAACCATATATTGACGTTGCCAATGCTCCCTAGGCACTTCCTGGTATCTTCATGCGTGAGCATTTTGAACACAGGTTGTCCTTTCACTGGTGTCAGCTGCAGAAGATCTCCGAAAACAATGATGTGTTTGCCACCAAATAACACATCATACTCTGTTTTAAGAACTTCTTGCATTCTCAAATGCACAAAGGCAAGCATGACATTGGAAACCATGCTTACTTCGTCAATGATAAGAAGTTTCATTTTCCTCAAGACTCTTGAAACTTCACAACAAGCATCTCCAGATAACTTGTGATATTGTAATTTTTTATCATGCTCCACTGGCAGCATCAGTAGACGATGCAAAGTAATACCTTTAATGTTATGGGCTGCCAGTCCAGTTGGAGCGGTGACAACACAAGACAGCGATGACTCAGTCCTTTTCTGCAAATAACATGAAATTGCTTTAATGAGGAAACTTTTTCCAGTTCCCGCTTCTCCACTCACGTACAGTCGGACAGGCTTCAACGACGTACATGAGCACTCTTTCTTCTCATGACTTAATCCATGATCAATTTGGTTGGTAACCTCGTCATATATTTTCCTCTGCTCAACGTTGAGTTGTCTTTCCAAGTCTTCTAAGTTAACCGCATCCTCCTGAGCATGTGCCATGGCTCTTTCCACTTCATTCATGGCAGTGGCAGCTTCATTTTCGATAACAGGTCCTCCTACTGGATCCTGACTCAATGAAACAGAACTCTGACTGTCCTGAGAACTGCCTCTGGCAATCTCGGCTGCAATCGTTGCTTCCTGCTCGATTTCCGCATTCAACATTTCTAGATATTTGGGAAAAACAGGACATTCTATGGTCTCCTTGGCGGCAGTGAAAGAGTCTTCGTAACAGAGGAAATCTCCAAGCAGTTCCTCTTCTGCACGCCAAGGCTTAAAAAGTTGCAAAAGTGCTAAATAGAAAAACTCCTTTTTTTCAGGAGATTCGCCACTCAATTTTCGATGGTTTACCAAGTGGCATTTTCTTTGCTTGACCAGACATCCCTCACTTCCAATTACAGCATACACTCCTTTATCAATATCTTCTTTGATGTTCCTCTTGAATATGTAATTTTGTAGAACCTCATACAGACAAACATTCTCGAGGTGACTGCTTCGATTTGAATAATATGTATCCAACATGTTGGTCTTCAAAATATCGGTACTGTTCGGCTCCTTTTCTGCCAAATACTCAATTTCCCGCACAGGTTTCGGAACTCGATTACGCGTTGCAGCAAGACCAAGACTCGCCCAAACGATACTCCTGGATTTGGCATAGAGACTTGCTGAAGACAACCGGTCAGAACATTCGTAAGCTCCGATTTCTCGATGTGACAACATCTTCAGACTGAAACTGTACAACTTCTTGCTGAGGCACTTTTCATGGGAAATGTCCTCCCACATATCCTTCAATTCTGTCTTTTCTTTTTTGGTGATGTAAGATGTCACATTCCGAGCCACAGCCATACAGTTATCTGCCACAAACTGTATATCCATGTTAGCATTCCACATGGACAAAATCACTGGGTTGTAGTCGTTGATGTACTTGGACTCTTCGTTCCTTTTCAAATTGTATGTGTTTTTAGGTGATTTCTTCATCACATTATGTCGCAGCGAAGACATCAAACTGTTTACTCTTCCTTTAGAAATCACCGGTCGTGGAAAGCCGAAATGACATTTGGTGTAGAACTTGTCCTTGTTTCTGAATTTAAGACGACAGTACTCGCACAACGATGGCTTTGGAAACGTAGAACTTGTTCTCTTAGGCTTTTCTTCTCCTTTGCGTTTGGAACAGCACACGTAGAATACTGTTGTATGAAACTCATCACTAACTCTTCTGGATCTGTTCCAAATTTAGGTGCATCCTTGATCCACAGCAGCATATGTATATGAGGAGCACCTCTTGCTTGGTACTCCTTTCTCCAGAAGAAATCCAACACCTCTCCAAGAGGTGGATTCTTCTTATTCATGATGAAAGACATCATAGCTTCAAATCTATGATTGAAGTACCTGCATACATTCACTGGATCCAAAGAGCACAGTTCTCCGGGTGTCTTGAATTCGATATTTTCAATGTTTCCATTTGCCTCTCGTAGAAATTCAAGTAAGTCTTCCCAGCCATACTCGGCACAGCTCAGAGTAAGGAACCATGTGGGAGTTCCTAAGTTCCTCAGCATACATTTTAAATCACCATGACGACGGTACCAGTACTCATTAGTACCACGCTGACACGCCATGAGATTAATCAGGTGACAATCCAAAATACTGTCTTGCACATTGACTTTATCCATAAAGTCACTTGCAGAGATGTTTTGCATCTGTATACCACTTTTCAAGATGTGGTTCACTGCATATGACAGTCCAGACAGATCGCTTTCAAACAGGAGATGAAACAAATAGGGAATGCATTGTCAAAACCTAGCATCTTCTGCATACAATCGTAAAGTCCGGTATTCAGAAGCAGGAATTTGATGAGGTCGCTTATCATATCTTCCTCCTTGACCTGTTGGAAATAGCTGTGGGAAACACCGAGCTTCCAAACTTTCCTCCCAAACACTAATGGGACTCCCTTTGGCTTGTTTCATTTGAAACAACTCAATAGCATTCCCCATGACTTCCTTGGAATGCAAAGGATGAACACTATAATGTTCATATATTTCTTCACTTTTAGAGGGTTCTACTTTCTCAATTTGACCAGCACACAAATTGCTATCCTCTTCTTCACTTACTTCCTCTTCTGCAACATATACATTCTTATAGTACTTATTATTTTTTTTCAAATACAATGTTGCCTTTTTGACTTTCCTAACATCCACTAAATCTTGCCATATTTTCTTACTCTTTGTCGGAACCCCATTAACTAAGATAACCAGAGGTTCCTCTTCCACTTTTTCTACTCCAATTGTATTAATGTTTTTCTTCAAATCCAGAGGCAAATAAACAACTCTTCCCTTTAATCCTCTCTGTAAATCTGATGGAGGCAATTTCCCTGTCTTTGGCTCCATTCTTACAATAGCCTGAAAGGGATGGATACTTTGAATCAAAATAGAATCATAAGTATTTAAATCCTTCAATTCAGAAGGAATCTCAAACAATTCCAGATTATTATGAACCGCTCTAGCAGGCATCTGGTTTTGATTTAATTTGTTACAACAATAAGTACACACACGTTGATCTGATCCCAAATCAAAACAATTTTCTACCATCAAGTATGTTGCAAAATCCTTCCATTCACTATTATTTTCCCTTTCACTTTTTGCATATAAATCCACTAACTTAGTCTGATTCTTATAATAAGTGCGTCGACAACACACACAAGTGAAATTATGCCTCTCACTTGATTTCACCTGAAACGTGGCAATTTCCTTCTGAAAATTATCTGTACTGGAAACCTGTACACTATCTTCCACATTACCCTCTTCTTCTGGGTCAATTTCAACATTCTCCTCTTTACTTCCAAAGTAGCAAAACTCAATTTCTTCACAAATATTCTTCACATCTATTTCAGAACCATGCAAAAGAGCAGCGCATAATTGTTTAAGCATAATTGCTGGACTCTTAGCATAATACAACATTCTAACTAATTTCCTCACTTTATTATGATGCACTGCTAGCATCCTGAAATGATGAAAAACACTCTGGCATACTCTCCTGGAAAGACAAGCCAGTGAATGACCATGCAAACCTGTCACTTCTCTCACTCTGCAAGGATCTAATTCTTGCAACAACATCATTTTCTGCTTCAAACTTTTCTTATTAAATGTCCGTACAAAATCACAAAGCAAATTGATGGAATCCTGTCGTACACTGCAAATACTACTACACTTCCAGGTGTACACAGGACCCTTAGGACGTCTTCCTAAAACCTCATTACCTAACACCTCTTCTGTCTCTGTTGTCACAAGTTTTTCTTTTTCAACTGGACAACCATCTTTCACCTCATAAGCTCGACCACTGGTGTCAACTGCATGCACCAAATCATGATCCTGGAAATAACTCTCCTCATTAAAAAATGCCTCACAACTTGAACTATGCATCCATTCTCCGGAAAAAACTTCACAAAAATTACTACGATTAACTATTCTCTTCCATCTACTATTTCTTTTGAAATCATAAATTGCCTTGTTTAGCTTCCTAATTCTATTGATTATCAAAATAAATAACTTTCGTTTAATTTCAAATGCCTGATCAATAACTTTCTCAATTTTTTTTTCTCTTATAAAAAACCACTTCCTGTTGACCTTTCTTAATATTTTTTAACAAATTGCCAATTATCCTGTTGCGGAACATTCGTTTACGAATGTCCCTAAACTGTTGTTTCCTTCTACTATCATGCACAGAGTTATCTCTTGCTCTAGCAGTAACATTTTTGATTGGCCTTTCCTTTCCGTTTAAATTGCTTCTCTTTTTCTGGACTGAAACATTTTCTGTAGTAATACTTTTTTTTTTACAAATGTTTCTTATGAATGATTTCGTTGTCTTACCCGGTGCTTTCTTGGTGACTTGACGATTTTTTATTGTAGAGGACTGCTGCAATAATTGATGAACCTGCAGTCTTTGACGTTTTGTAGCATTTCTGATTCTATCCTTAGACGGCATTCTCTACTTTTGAAATGATCTGCAGTTGAATCTGTGGTAAAATATAATAAAAAATGTTATTAACCACTATTACCAAACAGTAAATCAATAACAGTCGTCAAAAACTTAACACACTACTTGTCATTTTCACTTAGAATAATTTTTAGTGCCTAGGCAAATTTAGTATTCACAAATAGTAGCAAAGAAATGGAATGCTTCTACATTTTACCTCTGCTGTTTTATATGTGAATCTGATCTAATTTTATGAGCATATTATACTATTTTATTAAAGACACTACACATAACCTGTTTTTGAAGTTGTGTTTAATTTTAAATGAAACGGTTTACATTTTTACTTTTTATTTCCGTTAAATTTTAAAAATAAATGTTTATAGTTCCATAGGCTCAAGCAGGTCAGCTTCCCACCCTATGTCATACAATTCTGACAAATCGGCATCCTCATCATGTTCTTCATCATCCTCAGGATTTAAATCATCTAAGGGATCTACTTCCACTGACGTTTCAATGACAAGTTCAACGATAAGATCGAGATCAACTGATTGCTCATTATCACTCATGCTTGATGTTGTCGTTATCTTTAAAAAAAGAGAACAACAATGAGATGTTGCAGAGTAAGACACAAATCTCAGAGACTATAATAGTAAAATTGTTTAACAAGAGTAACATTTTGCAGCTATTATTTAGCCATGTCCAGCGATGCTGAGGAGGTGAGGCCTATGTCCAAGTTTTCAGTGAACAGGACTCCTCTCTTCTTAACCTTGGATAAGCCTCACCGACTCTGTGTCCCCTGCACATACTTAAATGTAAAGGGGCAGATTTATGTTAACTGGCACATCCCCAGGGATGCACCAGTTAACGTGCACCGCTGCTCTGCCACCCATGGTGTGCCGCATTTACAATGTGGAGCACCATTGAGTAAAAACAGCACAGATGCGTCACGCATCTGTGCCGCAAAAGCAGCACACTGCAGGAATCACGTCATAAGCACGACATGTCTACTGCAATGCACAGGAGGAAGCCACACATTGCATGGTGCATCACTCCTTAGGCTATTTCAAACAGGCATAAGGATTTGATTCAGCAATGCTATAAAGCTGACTCAGTGAAATCTTCTAAATTTCACTGTGTTAGTTTTACAGGGCTTTCATGCAAATGAATGCCCACCCTGCAACAAAACACCTATATGAAACCTGACGCAGGTTTCATGTGGCACAGGACTTTACAGCATAACACATCTGCCTAGATGCATCAAGTTGTAAATATGTCACAACATAGCAAATGTTTTGCACCGCCGCTGCATCACAAAAGTGACGCACAGCGGCACAAAAGAGGCACACACCTATCATAAATCTGTCCCTAACATTTTAAATGATTGATTCAGGATGACGATAAGGTGTAGCCTAGCCAGAGGTTTGTTTGAGGTGAGGCCTACTCAGGGTTGCAGATGAAATTTAGGGTTGTTGAAGAATACAGAGGAGATAATACATGTGCAGGCCTACCAATGAAGTGAGTCATATCCACTTCACTCTTGAACAAAGGCCAGACCTCTTCTGTGTCCGTGGACAGACCTAAACCTCATCTGCACAATGTCATTCGTAAACTTAGGAAACACAGGTGATGTAATTGAAAAATGTGGAGTTTCTTTTCCTCATTTCACAATCACATCACCTGTGTTTCCTTTGCTTAGGTATCTCATAGTGCAGATGGAGTCTAGCATATCAAAGAGTACACAGAAGTTCAGCAGTGTATACAACAATTTTGACATTTACAGAAAATTCAGCTTCTTATCTTGTTGGAGATGAAGTGAGGCCTGTCTTGCAACATGGTGCATCTTTTGCATCACTGCTGCATCGGTTTCATGTGGCACGGGACTTTACAGCATGACACATCTGCCTAGATGCATCAAGTTGTAAATATGTCACAACATAGCAAATCTTTTGCACCGCCGCTGCGTCACAAAAGTGACGCACAGCGGCGCAAAAGAGGCACACACCTATCATAAATCTGTCCCTAACATTTTAAATGATTGATTCAGGATGACGATAAGGTGTCGCCTATCCAGAGGTTTGTTTGAGGTGAGGCCTACTCAGGGTTGCAGATGAAATTTATGCTTGTTGAAGAGTACAGAGGAGATAATACATGTGAAGGCCTACCAATGAAGTAAGTCATGTCCACTTCACTCTTGAACAAAGGCCAGACCTCTTCTGTGTCCGTGGACAGGCCTAAACCTCCTCTGCACAATGTCATTCGTAAACTTAGAAAACACAGGTGATGTAATTGAAAAATGTGGAGTTTCTTTTCCTCATTTCACAATCACATCACCTGTGTTTCCTTCGCTTAGGTATCTCATAGTGCAGATGGAGTCTAGCATATCAAAGAGTACACAGAAGTTCAGCAGTGTATACAACAATTTTGACATGTACAGAAGATTCAGCTTCTTATCTTGTTGGAGATGAAGTGAGGCCTGTCTTGCAACATGGTGCATCTTTTCCATCACTGGCGCATCGGTTTCATGTGGAACGGGACTTTACAGCATGACACATCTGCCTAGATGCATCAAGTTGTAAATATGTCGCCACATAGCAAATCTTTTGCACCGCCGCTGCGTCACAAAAACGACGCACAGAGACGCAAAAGAGGCATACACCTATCATAAATCTGTCCCTAACATTTTAAATGATTGATTCAGGATGACAATAAGGTGTGGCCTATCCAGAGGTTTTTGTAAGGTGAGGCTTACTCTGGGTTGCAGATGAAATTTACGCTTGTTGAAGAGTACAGAGGAGATAATATATGTGAAGACCTACCAATGAAGTAAGTCATATCCACTTCACTCTTGAACAAAGGCTAGACCTCTTCTGTGTCCGTGGACAGACCTAAACCTCATCTGCACAATGTCATTCGTAAACTTAGGAAACACAGGTGATGTAATTGAAAAATGTGGAGTTTCTTTTCCTCATTTCACAATCACATCACCTGTGTTTCCTTTGCTTAGGTATCTCATAGTGCAGATGGAGTCTAGCATATCAAAGAGTACACAGAAGTTCAGCAGTGTATACAACAATTTTGACATTTACAGAAGATTCAGCTTCTTATCTTGTTGGAGATGAAGTGAGGCCTGTCTTGCAACATGATGCATCTTTTCCATCACTGCTGCATCGGTTTCATGTGGCACGGGACTTTACAGCATGACACATCTGCCTAGATGCATCAAGTTGTAAATATGTCGCCACATAGCAAATCTTTTGCACCGCCGCTGCGCCACAAAAATGACGCACAGCGGCACAAAAGAGGCACACACCTATCATAAATCTGTCCCTAACATTTTAAATGATTGATTCAGGATGACGATAAGGTGTCGCCTATCCAGAGGTTTGTTTGAGGTGAGGCCTACTCAGGGTTGCAGATGAAATTTAGGGTTGTTGAAGAATGCAGAGGAGATAATACATGTGCAGGCCTACCAATGAAGTGAGTCATATCCACTTCACTCTTGAACAAAGGCCAGACCTCTTCTGTGTCCGTGGACAGACCTAAACCTCATCTGCACAATGTCATTCGTAAACTTAGGAAACACAGGTGATGTAATTGAAAAATGTGGAGTTTCTTTTCCTCATTTCACAATCACATCACCTGTGTTTCCTTTGCTTAGGTATCTCATAGTGCAGATGGAGTCTAGCATATCAAAGAGTACACAGAAGTTCAGTAGTGTATACAACAATTTTGACATTTACAGAAGATTCAGCTTCTTATCTTGTTGGAGATGAAGTGAGGCCTGTCTTGCAACATGGTGCATCTTTTGCATCACTGCTGCATCGGTTTCATGTGGCACGGGACTTTACAGCATGACACATCTGCCTAGATGCATCAAGTTGTAAATATGTCACAACATAGCAAATCTTTTGCACCGCCGCTGCGTCACAAAAGTGACGCACAGCGGCGCAAAAGAGGCACACACCTATCATAAATCTGTCCCTAACATTTTAAATGATTGATTCAGGATGACGATAAGGTGTCGCCTATCCAGAGGTTTGTTTGAGGTGAGGCCTACTCAGGGTTGCAGATGAAATTTATGCTTGTTGAAGAGTACAGAGGAGATAATACATGTGAAGGCCTACCAATGAAGTAAGTCATGTCCACTTCACTCTTGAACAAAGGCCAGACCTCTTCTGTGTCCGTGGACAGGCCTAAACCTCATCTGCACAATGTCATTCGTAAACTTAGAAAACACAGGTGATGTAATTGAAAAATGTGGAGTTTCTTTTCCTCATTTCACAATCACATCACCTGTGTTTCCTTTGCTTAGGTATCTCATAGTGCAGATGGAGTCTAGCATATCAAAGAATACACAGAAGTTCAGCAGTGTATACAACAATTTTGACATTTACAGAAGATTCAGCTTCTTATCTTGTTGGAGATGAAGTGAGGCCTGTCTTGCAACATGGTGCATCTTTTCCATCACTGCTGCATCGGTTTCATGTGGCACGGGACTTTACAGCATGACACATCTGCCTAGATGCATCAAGTTGTAAATATGTCGCCACATACCAAATCTTTTACACCGCCGCTGCGTCACAAAAATGACGCACAGCGGCACAAAAGAGGCACACACCTATCATAAATCTGTCCCTAACATTTTAAATGATTGATTCAGGATGACAATAAGGTGTGGCCTATCCAGAGGTTCGTTTAAGGTGAGGCCTACTCACGGTTGCAGATGAAATGTATGCTTGTTGAAGAGTACAGAGGAGATAATATATGTGAAGGCCTACCAATGAAGTAAGTCATATCCACTTCACTCTTGAACAAAGGCTAGACCTCTTCTGTGTCCGTGGACAGACCTAAACCTCATCTGCACAATGTCATTCGTAAACTTAGGAAACACAGGTGATGTAATTGAAAAATGTGGAGTTTCTTTTCCTCATTTCACAATCACATCACCTGTGTTTCCTTTGCTTAGGTATCTCATAGTGCAGATGGAGTCTAGCATATCAAAGAGTACACAGAAGTTCAGCAGTGTATACAACAATTTTGACATTTACAGAAAATTCAGCTTCTTATCTTGTTGGAGATGAAGTGAGGCCTGTCTTGCAACATGGTGTATCTTTTGCATCACTGCTGCATCGGTTTCATGTGGCACCGGACTTTACAGCATGACACATCTGCCTAGATGCATCAAGTTGTAAATATGTCGCCACATAGCAAATCTTTTGCACCGCCGCTGCGTCATAAAAATGACGCACAGTGACGCAAAAGAGGCATACACCTATCATAAATCTGTCCCTAACATTTTAAATGATTGATTCAGGATGACAATAAGGTGTGGCCTATCCAGAGGTTTGTTTAAGGTGAGGCCTACTCAGGGTTGCAGATGAAATTTACGCTTGTTGAAGAGTACAGAGGAGATAATATATGTGAAGGCCTACCAATGAAGTAAGTCATATCCACTTCACTCTTGAACAAAGGCCAGACCTCTTCTGTGTCCGTGGACAGACCTAAACCTCATCTGCACAATGTCATTCGTAAACTGAGGAAACACAGGTGATGTAATTGAAAAATGTGGAGTTTCTTTTCCTCATTTCACAATCACATCACCTGTGTTTCCTTTGCTTAGGTATCTCATAGTGCAGATGGAGTCTAGCATATCAAAGACTACGCAGAAGGTGAGAACTGTATGGAACATGGCTATGTAAGTCAAATAATCAAAATCTAAATTTGCCAAGCACACATGGGGGTGTATTTACAAGGACCTTCCACCACGAGGAAATGTCTTTAATTAAAATGGGAAAAATAACATCAAAGGGACTCAAATGCCTTTTAAATATACCCCAAGCAACCTATGAAACTGTAGCACTACATATCAAGAAACCTAATTGATTTCAAAAATCGTTTTTAAACACATCATCTAAATCAATTATATACCTACATTCAAGGGTAAATGACTTAAAATGGCCTAAGACACATGAAAGCGTTTTTTTAAGGCCCTTGCACCATTTTTGGGTCGCTTTTAACATGGCTATGTTAGTCAAATAATTAAAATCTAAATTTGCCAAGCACAGATGGGGGCATATTTACAAGGACCTTGCACCACGGGGAAAGGTCTTAAATTAAAATGGGAAAAATAACATCAGAGAGACTCAAATGCCTTATAAATATGCCCCAAGCAACCTATGAAACTCTAGCACTACATATCCAGAAACCTAATTGATGTCAAAAAACGTTTTAAAACACATCATCTAAATCAATTATATACCTACATTCATCGGGAAGTGACTTAAAATGCCCTAAGACACATGAAAGCGTTTTTTTTAAACCCTTGCTCCATTTTTAGATCACTTTTAACATGGCTATGTAAGTCAAATAATCAAGATCTAAATTTGCCAAGCACAGATGGGGGCGTATTTACAAGGACCTTGCACCACAGGGAAAGGTCTTAAATTAAAATGGGACAAAAATAACATCAGAGAGACTCAAAGGCCTTATAAATATGCCCCAAACAACCTATGAAGCTCTAGCAGTACATATCAAGAAACCTAATTGTTTTCATAAATCGTTTTTAAACACATCATCTAAATCAATTATATACCTGCATTCAAGGGAAAATGACTTAAAATGGCCTAAGACACATGAAAGCGTTTATTTAAGGCCCTTGCAACATTTTTGGGTCACTTTTAACATGGCTATGTTAGTCAAAGAATTAAAATCTAAATTTGCCAAGCACAAATGGGGGCATATTTACAAGGAGCTTGCACCACGGGGAAAGGTCTTAAATTAAAATGGGAAAAATTACATCAAAGGAACTCAAAAGCCTTGAAAATATGCCCCAAGCAACCTATGAAACTCTAGCAGTACATATCAAGAAACCTAATTGATTTCAAAAAACGTTTTTAAACACATCTTGTAAACCAATTATATTCATGCATTCATGGGGAAGTGAGTTAAAATACCCTAAGACACATGAAAGCATTATTGTAAGACCCTTGCACTATTTTTGCGTCACTTTTAACATGGCTATGTAACACAAAGAAACAAAATCTATTTGTAAAACACTTGACACAAAGCAACATTTTAAATACACAACTTTCTTCATAATTTTCTCCCTAAACCATACTATTCTCTATCTAAATTAAATGAATCTTTTCTCACCTTAGCAAATACTTTATGAGTTTCAAAACAGGTTAAGAAACACACCAATTTGTCTTCAGCAGAGCAAAAGGTATGCACTCCAGAGTCTGCAGCCATAAAAAGCACAGAAAAGCTGTAATTCATCACACATATCTCTCATGTCACCCAATCAAAACTCTTCCCTCACTTTTTTCAAATCAACACCCTTCCCCCCTCTGCCCATTCTGCCTTTTTTGCATAGCAACCACCTCCTGAAAGACCTCTGATGTTTGCAAGTTCACACAACAATGTTTCAATTGAACTCTGAACTCTCAGTGCACCTGCATATCCAGTGCAATCTTTCATAAAATGATTTTTTCTTGACCATTCAAATTACATCTTTCAAAGAACTCATCCATGCACCCTAACTTTCTGTTTTCAGCAATCAAAATCCACCAATCACTGCTACTGCTTCCTTAACACAGAAACTCCACAGTTTTTTTCATTTTAAACTCTTATTTTTTCAACCTTCTCTCACCATGTTTTCTGTCTGGCTTGTTGGACATAGTTACATCTACTGGGCTCAGAGGTATGCTGATAACAGAAATTTACCTAACCTCAATTTACAAAATGTGGAAATTAAGTGGATTGGCAACAGAGGATTAAAATGTCACCAATTGATACCATTGGTGAAAACCTTTATGCATTTGCCTAAACCTGACCTGTTAATTTTGCACTGTGGAGGTAATGACTTGGGCACTTTGACTGGGGTAGGTCTGGAAATGCTTTTAAAGGACACCTTTGAGCAATTGATGGCACTTTTTCCTCAAACTGCCTTGGTATATTCAAATATATGCCAAAGACAGAAATGGAGGTGGTCGAACCAATTTTGTCCACAAATTGAGAAGTCGAGGAAGCATGTAAACAAATCTGTTTCAGCTTACATGAGAGTCCATGGAATGGGCTCCATGTACAACAATAATTTGCGTTACTACATGCAAGATATCTACAGAGGAGATGGAGTTCACTTCTCAGATGAAGGGAACAGAATTTTCATTTTGAATTTAAGACTGTGCATTGGTACCTACTTATAAGTACCTAAATGTACCATAAACCCAAAAGCTCTTCTCAGAGCTACCCTACATCTGATCACTCACAATTAATATTTTACTCTAACTTTTTTCACTAATTTTCAAAAAAGTACGCTCTCCGGAGTGCTACCCGGTACGCGCACCGGAAGCTAACCGCGCGAAATTTTTAAAAAAAATGGTTTTTTTCTCGCACATATGGGCCTCCTCAGCCACCCTCAGAAAACCTAGGGGGTCAAGATGCGTCTACCGTGCCCCCTTCTACCCATTCTGAACATTATTTGCCCTCCATCTTGTATTTTAATTCGACCGAAACACAAAATGGTGGACTCCCGTAACGCTGCCGGTTCGCGTACCGGGGCGCTCACCGGGAAGCGTTCCATTAAAAAAGGTGGGAAAGTAATTTAAAAAAAAACCTGGAGACAATGTCACCAAATATAGATTAACTCATACTACATACCAATCCCTACCATTTTCACAAATTTGGTTGGAATTCCATTTAGCCATTTAGCCTGTAGACCTCTCTAAATACCCTGAGGTAAATTACTTCACAAAACACATCTGAAGTGTTGGAATTGACAACCAATTAAAATGTTACTTTCATTTTCTACTTTTTTTACCTGACATTTGATTGGTTATGTACCTGAATATATATAAAAAAAGAGAGAGAAACACAGCCATTTTGACTACTACTTCCTGAACTACATTGCAAGATCATTTTCACTCACAACTTAAACTTGTTTTTAAAAGGTAAGATATTATTTTATAAATTTGAAAACATTTTCAGATAGTTATATACTATCCCTCTGTAAGAGTTAGACATTGAGAAAGGCTTGTTTATTATAATTATGGATTGATTTAGGTTTCTGTGGTATAATTATGAATTTACATAGGCTTTTTCACAGGCACTTTTTAATAGTACTACTTCATGCCTCAAAAGTACCTGTCTGAACTTAAACCCAACAGTGCCCTATCTCTACTGATATATTTATTTTTTATTCAAATTTCAGCACAAAAATGCAAGGAGAACAGAACGTTTCCTTTGAAATTGTCCTAGACATGAATAATGAGGAAATAATTGAACCGATTGACTTGGAATTCATGGATGAATCACGAGACCATGAACTTCTACAATGTGTAGAATCTGTGGATTATTTACTTCATTATGATGACGGTCAAATGTGGGAAGTTATATTCACTCAACAAGAGGACATATCGGACAGTCAAATGTTAGACGTTCTATTAAATTTTGAAAAAGAATCAGAAAAATAAAATTATATTTAATATTAAAAAATTGTTTGAGTCTTTAATCATTTTTATATGTAATTCATAAACTAGTACCAAATTGATTATAATGTAAAGTCAGACTTCTAGTATACTGTGCACAATTCCAAAAATACATTTATATTTAATAATCATTAATACTGCTACTTAAATAAAAAAAAAACAACAAAAAGAACAATCAATAAACATACAATATTTCAAAATATCATAGTCTATCATTCTTTTTTCCTTATAGTACGCTCCCTGGACCGCTTCCCGGTGCGCGTACCGGGCGCTCCCCACGCAAAAAAAAACAAAAAATGTTTTTATTTTTTTTTGCCCCGCGGGGCCCTTTTAAAGCCTCCACATCAAACCTAGGGGGTCAGGGAGGATCTACTATGCCCCCTTATGGTCATTTCCCCCTTTGTTTTGGCCTCCTCTTGTCTCTCGATCCTACCGAGAGACAAGATGGCGGCCGCTCCGGACTGTTTAGAATGTTGACAGACACCGGAGAGCCAATCAGCTTCGCTTCGCGAAGTTCCGTTACGCGTCAAGTACGCGAACCGGGGCGCTGCCCGGAGCGCGCTTACAGATATATATATTTTTTTGAACGTTAATTTCTCAAAATCCACTGGAGCACATATCTTGAGACCTAGCAAAGGCACATCGGGCTAACAGTCCCTACAATTTTGCCAAGTTTCGTGCAAATCCATTCAGCCGTTCGGGCTAAAAGTGAGGCCAACCGCCCTATGGAAATTAACATGGGAAAAACGCGTTTTGGGACCCCCCTTTTTTCTCGGCCCCCCTTGACGAACCCCCCCCCAAATTTTCAGGGGCTGCTCAGAAACAAAATGTTCCATTTCCATGAAAATTTCAGCCAATTCCGTCCACAAACGCCAAAGTTATTAGACATAGAATTTTCAAAAATCCCATAGAGAAAAAAACTAACTATATATACCTACTGGCGACCCCCAGTAGGTAATATAGTAGATGGAAGAATAAAACAAGCACTTAAGAAATGCTTACTGTTTGGTGACCCGTTCCTGGTCGTGTTTTGGAAGAAACCGCTTGGTGTCAGGACTGTGTTTGTGATATATATATATATATATATATATATATATATATTATATATATTATATATATATATATATATATATATATATTCACTGAAAAAACCATAGGTTATAGACCATATATAGTTAGGGATTAGCATTTACAAAACCTTATTTTACTCACACAAAACCATTGAAATTCCATATATAGTTAGTTGTACTAACTATATATCGCGCACCCGCAATCCACTGCTGATCATGTCACATATTACATCATTCATGACATGGTCAGTGACATCACTGATGACATCACTGATGACATCTCAAATGACATCACTGATGACATCACTGATGACATCTCAATGACATGACTGATGACATCACTGATGACATCTCATTTGACATTACTGATGACATCACTGATGACATCATTCATGTGATAATACGATGAACTTCTTCAGACTCTAAAATAACCTTAGA
Source organism: Lissotriton helveticus (assembly GCF_964261635.1). Classification (NCBI taxonomy): domain Eukaryota; kingdom Metazoa; phylum Chordata; class Amphibia; order Caudata; family Salamandridae; genus Lissotriton; species Lissotriton helveticus. The sequence goes on from NC_136063.1 coordinate 851,316,804, forward strand.
TACACTCAGTGTAAACAGACACTCACAGACTGTCACTCATCCATGGAGTTACTCACACACCTACTCAGTCATGCAAAGAATCAATTACACCTCCATTTCCTCAACTATACAGTTATACATACCTTACTTATTCAAACATATACTAACACATATTTACTCTCTTTTACAATCCCTGATACAAGTTCACAATGATCAATACAGCCACTCACACATTCACGGGCTCTTATGCACAGTTATTTATATATGTCAACTCTCACATGTACTGTGTTTTACATATGTTCTTACTTTGACATGTAGCACTCAGATATCCATTCACTCACCAATGCACTCAGTCAACCGCCCATACACCTGTTTCCACATGCACTTTTGAATCCATATATCTAGTGAATCAACTGCTTACACATCTATGCACAGAGTCATACACCTCCCAGCCACCCACACACACACTCAGTCTCCCATACAAATACTTGGGCAACCAATCAATAACCCATATACTTACTCATATAGCTACTGATCAACACATGCAGCAGTTTACAGAACAACAGACATAATGATGCACAAATTAAGACAGTTTACTCACTAACCCATGCACTCAGTGACACACATTTAATCACTCACTCATACAGTCAGTCACACACCTACTAAATCCTTCATCCAGACACTTATACATCCACTCATTCTTCAATATGTAAGACATTTGAGATGTCATCAGTGATGTCATTTGAGATGTCATCAGTGATGTCATCAGTCATGTCATTGAGATGTCATCAGTGATGTCATCAGTGATGTCATTTGAGATGTCATCAGTGATGTCATCAGTGATGTCACTGACCATGTCATGAATGATGTAATATGTGACATGATCAGCAGTGGATTGCGGGTGCGCGATATATAGTTAGTACAACTAACTATATATGGAATTTCAATGGTTTTGTGTGAGTAAAATAAGGTTTTGTAAATGCTAATCCCTAACTATATATGGTCTATAACCTATGGTTTTTTCAGTGAATTTTCAAGGTTTTGTAAATGCTAATTCCTAACTATATATGGTCTATAACCTATGGTTTTTTCAGTGAATTTCAATGGTTTTTTAATAGCAAATTTCAAAACCTTTGCAATGTATTCTTCTTTAAATCGAAAAATATTTTTTACATGTTTTTAATACAATTTTTTTTAAATTATTTTTATTGTTTCGCTCCCGGTACGCGAACCGGTTAGCTTCCTGTTAGCTCAATTCGGAGCCGCGACCCGGTCCGCGAACCGGTAAACGTTCCGTTTGCGCAACTGTCGCGTTAGAAAACAACATCGTGACGCGTCGCGTCAGCATGACGTTTCGCGTTCTCGCGTGATACGTCATATGACGTGCTACGTTAGCGTACCCGGAAGCGCAGCGGTACGCGAACCGGAAGCGATCCGCGGCGCGGCGCCGACCGCGTAACGTAAACACAGCAGGTCATGTGACTCGGTAATAACACTTTTCATTGGTTCATTTCACTTTTGGTTTCCTAATGATGTAATACTAGGTCATGTGATCTAAAATTAACACTTTTCATTGGTTTAGAACTTTTGCTTTTCCCAAATTATGAAAACCCCTCCTTCTTTCCTCACTCTGACTTTCATCTTGGTGAGAGAAAGACCCTTTATTTACATTGTGACATGGCTTCATTAGTAGCTTCAGCTGGTTCTAACCCACCACCTCCACCAAATCCAAAGAAGAGAGGACCACCTGCTGAAGTAATTTTACAACAAGAAGAGGAAGAACAGGAAGAGGAGGAAGAGGAGGAAGAGCCAAGGTTTTTGCCAGAGGAGCCCAGGAGGTATAATCGAAAAGAGAACTACATTTGGCAATTCTTTAAATTTCCTGAGGGGCAAAAAAAAGTAAATGCACGCTACGTGTTTTGCCGTATATGCGGTGATAGACTGTCAAGGGGAACTGAAAAAAAGTACAGTTACGGCAATTACACTATGCATCGGCATATGAGTAGGTGGCACCCAAATAATTATAGTGCTGCCCAGCTACGTGATGAGCAACAAAATCCCCTTCCGATGGCAAGAAGATCGGTTGTTCCAGAGGTGTCGGGACCAGAGGCGAGGGAGATGATCCCAAACATTCAAATGTTGTTTGGGGAAGTGAAGCAAGTGTGCGTGCACTGCGGCGAATTCATTTGCTACAGGGAAAGTAGCATCATTTTGATTATGAGAGCTATTCAGAATCATGTTAATGTTTGTCCGAAACGCCCCAAAAAATAAATTCTTTTTTTTTTGTTGCTCCTGTTGAGCCCTTTACAATGGATCGTTTTTGTTTCCCCCCCCCCAAAAAAACCCCCAAAAAATATAAAAACGTTCAGAAAATACAAAAAAAGTAAAAAAATGTTCAAAAAATACTAAAAAAAATATAAAACAACAAAAACATTAAAAAAAAAGTTCTTTTCAGAACTACCTCCCCGTTATAAAAAAATTGGTAGAATATTTGGAACTCTGCCAACCTCTATTTCTCTTAGTTCGCTCCCCGGAGCGCTACCCGGTACGCGAACCGGAAGCTAACCAAAAAAAATATTTTTAAAAAAAAAGAACAGTAAGTATAAGGGAAGGAAACAGACAGTTATGTGAAAAGAAAGACAGCTCTAGGGAGTAAACAAGAGATACTGTTACCCACAATCCACTGCTGATGATGTCACATATTACATCATTCATGACATGGTCAGTAACATCATCAGCAGTGGATTGCGGGTAACAGTATCCTTAGTTTACTCCCTATAGCTGTCTTTCTTTTAACATAACTGTCTGTTTCCTTCCCTTATAGTTACTGTTCTTTTTAAAAAAAAATTTTTTTGATCAGTCAGAAACAGTGACATTAATAGAAACAGAGAGAGTGAACAAGAGTGAAGAACTATGGTCCTCCTCAGCCACCCTCAGAAAACCAAGGGGGTCAAGATACATCTACCGTGCCCCCTTCTACCCATTCTGAACATTATTTGCCCTCCATCTTGTATCTTGATTCGACCGAAACACAAAATGGTGGACTCCCGTAACGCTGCTGGTTTGCGAACCGGGCCACTTCCCGGGAAGCGGTCCAAAAAAAAAGGTGGGAAAGTAATTCACAGACACTAAGAGTAATAGAGACGGAGTGAGTGAACAAGACTGAGGAACTATGAGAAGAGAGGGACTGAGAAAAAGAGTGGAAGGAGTTGAGTAAGTAGGTAATAGAGAAAGGAATGAGGAAAGTAGCAAAGGCAGGAAACTGAGGGTTAAAGAAATGAAGCAGTGGAACTAATAGTAGGTGAATGTGATAGAAATGTAACGAAAAGAGTACAAAATATTTACCTTATAATTGCCGTTAAATTACTCACTTTTTGTTTTTATACTTTCAATCTGTGAAAGAGAGAACCAACATTTGAAAAATATTAAAACATGTATTTAAAAATTACAAAAGACAAGGGAAAAGATTGAAGGACAAATAGTTTTTCAACAACTTTGACACTGACAGAAGCTTCTGCTTCTCCAGGCCCCCTACACAGTCCTAAAGATATACATTTTAAACTAACAGTATCTTGATGCAGATGAAGTGAGGCCTATCTTAAAACATGGTGCATCTTTTGCATTGCTCTTGTTTCAGAAAAGTGTCGCTTCAGGATGCCAGTAACATGTCTCCTATCCAGAGGTTTGTTTGAGGTGAGGCCTACTCAGAGTTCAAGATGAGATTTACACTTGTTGAAGTGTACAGAGGAGATAATATCTGTGAAAGTCTACCAATGAAGTGAGTCATGTCCACTGCTGAAATCTTGAAATGATCTGCAGTTGAATCTGTGGTAAAATATAATAAAAAATGTTATTAACCATTATTACCAAACAGTAAAACAATAACAGTGATCAAAAACTTAACACACTACTTGACATTTTAAATAGAAGATTTTTTAGTCGTTGGCAAATTTACAATACAGAAATACCAGAAAAGAAATGACATTTATATTTATGTTACCTATGCTATTTTATATGTGAATCTGATCCAATTTTATGAGCATATTTTAATATTTTATTGAAGACACTACACATAACCTGCTTTTGAAGGTGTCTTTATTTTTAAATTAAACGGTTTACCTTGTTACTTTTTATTAATTATAAATTTTAAAAATAAATGTTTATATTTCCAAAGGCTCAAGCAGGTCAGCTTCCCATCCTATATCATATAATTCGGACAAATCTGCATCCTCATCACGCTCTTCTTCATCCTCAGAATTTAAATCATCCAAGGGATCAACATCCACTGATGTTTCAATTACAAGTTCAATGATGAGGTCAAAATCAACTGATTGCAGATTGTCGCTCATGTTGAGGTTGTCTTTATCTTTAAAGAAAGATAACAACAATGAGATGTTGCAGAGTAAGAGACAAATCTCAGAGATTATAATAGTAAAATTGTTTAACAAGAGTAACATTTTGCAGCTATTATTTAGCCATGTCCAGCGATGCTGAGCAGGTGAAGCCTATGTCTAATTTTTCACTGAACAGGACTCATCTCTTCTTAACCTTGGATAAGCCTCACCGACTCTGTGTCCCCTGCACATACTTAAATGTAAAGGGGCAGATTTATGTTAAATGGCACATCCCCAGGCATGCACCAGTTAACGTGCACCACTGCTCTGCCACCCATGGTGTGCCGCATTTACAATCAGATAGGAGAAACCTGCGTCAAAACCCTGCGCCTGCTTGAAGCAGGCATAGGTCTTGACGCAACATTGTGGAGATGGTGCACCCCTGAGCCTTGCTGGAGCTGCATCGCACTTGCGATACAACTCCAGCAATGCGCCACCTTAACGGCACAGATGCGTCAAGCATCTGTGCCGTTTTTGCCCCATGCTGCGCCGCATTGTAAATGCAGCACACCATGGGTGGCGGAACAGCGGCGCAAGATGACTGGCACATCCCTGGTGATGCGCCAGTCATCATAAATCTATCCCTAAGCTTCTTATCTTGTTAGAGATGAACTGCCATATGTATCATCAAAATATTTTGCATTTCCTAAATAGCGAATTTTAAGGAATAAATAGCGATTCTTTACCATTCCTAATTTGCGATGAGCAAATTGCTAATTGCAAGTTACCCATTCATTTCCATGGGCTAGGAGGCTCATATAAATGAAGGTGCAATTTGCGATTAACAATTTGCTCATCACAAATTAGGAATTTTTCCAAAGGTGCAGGGGTGTCTCAAGAACACCCTGCTGCACCCCTGAAAAATGAATTTGGGGGCATATGGCGCACATAAATTTTAACAACATTCCATTACCTCAAAAACGATTTTCAATTCATAATTTGAAAACACTGCCCACAGGGAAATTACTTAAAATGTCCTTAAGACACATAAAAGCGTTTTTTGATTGCCTTTCCTGCATGGTTGGGTCACTTTTAACATGGCTATGTAACACAAACATTCAAAATCTAAATTTTCCATGCACAGGTGGGAGCATATTTACAAGCAATTTGCGCCACATAATTCATAATTTTCTCCTTAAAGCACACTATTCTCTATCTAAATTAAAGAAATATTTTCTCACCTTAGCAAATACTTTGAGTTTGAAAACAGTCTCAGAAACACACCAATTTGTCTTCAGCAGAGCAAAAGGTATGCACTCCAGAGTCTGCAGCTATCAAAAGCACAGAAATGCTGTAATTCTTCACACATATCTCTCATGTCACCCAATCAAAACTCTTCCCTCACTTTTTTTCAAATGAAAACCCTTCCCCCCTCTGCCATTTCATGCCTTTTCTGCATGGCAACCACCTCTTGGACGACCTCTGTTGTTTGCAAGTTCACACAACAATGTTGCAATTGAACTCTGAACTCTCAGTGCACCTGCATATCCAGTGCATTCTTTCATTTAATGATTTTTTATTGACCACTCAAAATACATCTTTCAAAGAACACATCCGTGCACCCTAACTTTCTGTTTTCAGCAATCAAAATCCACCAATCACTGTTACTGCTTCATGAACACAGAAAATCCACAGTTTTTTTCATTTTAAACTCTCATTTTTTCAACTGCCATTTCATTGCCACACTTCATCTGACTGCAGGAGAACCTTCTCTCACCATGTTTTCTGTCTGGATTGTTGGACATAGTTATATTCACTGGGCTCAAAGGTACGTTGAAAACAGGAAATTACCTAACCTCAATTTACAAGATGTGGAAATTAAGTGGTTTGGCCACAGAGGATTAAAATGTCACCAATTGATACCATTGGTGAAAACCTTTATGCATTTGCCCAAACCTGACCTGTTAATTGTGCACTGTGGAGGTAATGACTTGGGCACTTTGACTGGTGCAGGTCTGGAAATGCTTTTAAAGGACACCTTTGAGCAATTAATGGCACTTTTTCCTCAGACTGCCTTGGTATATTCAAATATATGCCAAAGACAGAAATGGAGGTGGTCAAACCAATTTTGTCCACAAATTGAGAAGTCGAGGAAGCATGTAAACAAATCTGTTTCAGCTTACATGAGAGACCATGGAATGGGCTCCCTGTACAACAATAACTTGCGTTACTACATGCAAGATATCTACAGAGGAGATGGAGTTCACTTCTCAGATGAGGGCAACAGAATTTTCACTCTGAATTTAAAAATGTGCATTGGTACCTACTTATAAGTACCTAAATGTACCATAAACCCAAAAGCTCTTCTCAGAGCTACCCTACATCTAATCACTCACAATTATTATTTTACTCTAACATTTTTCATTAATTTTCAACAAAGCACGCTCCCTGGGGCGCTACCCGGTACGCGAACCGGGAGCTAACCTCGCGAAATTTTTAAATTTTTTTTTTTTCGCACATATAAGCCTCCTCAGCCACCCTCACAAAACCTAGGGGGTCAAGATAACTCTACCGTGCCCCCTTCTACCCATTCTGAACATTATTTGCCCTCCATCTTGTATCTTAATTCGACCGAAACACAAAATGGTGGACTCCCGTAACGCTTAAGGTTCGCGAACCGGGGCGCTCAACAGTTCGCGTACCGGGTCGCTCCCTGGGAAGCGCACTATCAAAAAATGTGGGAAAGTAGTTCACAGAAAATCTACTGGAGACAATTTCACCAAATATAGATTAGCTCATACTACATACCAATCCCTACCATTTTCACAAATTTGATTGGAATTCCATTTAACCATTTAACCTGTAGACCTCTCTAAATACCCTGAGGTAAATTACTTCTCAAAACACATCTGAAGTGTTGGAATTGACAACCAATGAAAATGTTACTTTCATTTTCTACTTTTTTTACCTGACATTTGATTGGTTATGTACCTGAATATATATAAAGAAAGAGAGAGAAACACAGCCATTTTGACTACTACTTCCTGAATTACATTGCAAGATCATTTTCACTCACAACTT